>NC_056727.1:580629311-580929311 GCF_019279795.1 Protopterus annectens | reverse complement strand
AAATGTGGGGATATCAAGGGTGAGCTGCCTTAAGGTATCTGGATGCACAGTACCGTATACTTCACATATATTTACATAAATTGGGTTCATGCAGGCCTACTGCCTCCTGCCATACAGACTGTTCTGTTTGTCAGTGTGCACGTGATGATGTCAGTTATGCCTTGTTATGTAACAGTTACATCCCATTTGGTCAACTGAAGTCTTCACCACCTAGTGATTTTGTACAGAGTGTAGACAGAGGCTGCTGAACTATACACCTGCATTACATACTGTTGATTGTTTGGTATCTTATGGCCCAGTTACTATTGTACAATTTGAAGTACTTGGCCTGGACAGCAACAGTTGTAAACCTTTCCAGACTACTGTATTAGTATAACTGTTTCACAATTGCCTTACTCTGTTTATATGGATTTCAGTGTCTGAACAGCTATATGACATGGCATATAGAACTGTAATAGTACACAAATAAAGGTTTTCCATTTCTGCAAATCTGTGTGTGGTGTTGTTTCCTATGACCTCTCTGTGGGTATATGTTGCAGGCAACGACTGTAATTTGTATGGGTGGCCCATACAGTGTCCAGTTGTTCAGGTGTGAGCTGTAGGCATAGTGGCTGTTGCATATTGTGTGCACCTTGTACATATGTATCTTACTGTACATATCTCTGCATGTGTATGTGTAGTCACATGTATATCTATATATATGTATATATATATATATATATATATATATATATATATATATATATATATATATATATATATATATGGTTCTACCTGACAACTTCGAAACACCAAATAACCGACAACCACTTAACCGACACGACAACACCGACATTTAAAATTAACGAAAACTCAGATAGCCGACTGTGAAAACGTCGACATTGATATGCCCGACAAACAACAAAAACGTCCAAAAAGGAATGCTCACAACTTCCGAATAGTGGCAAAACGTGAACAAATAGTACTGACATACTTCTCCTTATGTCACACGTGCATCAGCACAACTACGAACATAAATATTATTACACAAAAGTCCAATTACACATCTTGGTCAATTCCCAAGTTTCCGACATTACAATAAACTGTAACACATTTCTTAATAATGGAATATTGTCACTGCACTGTTCCGTACGAGTAAACACAACAACATAACTGGTTTGTAGCAAATCAAAATCACAAAACCGCAATATTTACAATTATGTCTTCAGCAGTCTGGCAATAGCTTTCACGAACTCAACGTTGGATAACAGTACGGTAACAGCTCTGCCTTTACATTTCTCTGTACTCTTATATTTACAAGCCCAATAGTGTCTCTCACTCCTAGCATGTTCCATGTAATACAAATAGTTATCTATGATCAACATCGCTTTACTTTTCTGCGACTGTACTGTAGTGTATATCCTCCCAATAACCCCTGGACTACTCCCTTCATTACCAGCCATTTTCTGTTCGATGCATAGCACCACGAAGTATTACTACTACACGTATTTAACCCATTGGAGTCTAATTACTAGCTAATTAAGTGTGAATGTTTAAGTTCTTCCATTATCAGGCTTTCCACTGATTATTAAGTAGCTGTCTTCCGTGAATGGTTTAGTTGATTGTACTGAGTCATTTGCATTAGTTGTGGCTAAGTATGCTTACGATATCTTTCACTCGCACAATGCAAAGACTTTGTCGATATTATCTACTGTCGGTGTTCAGTACTGTCGGCTTTTTAAACTTTCGTACATGTCATCCTAGCAAAATTGCTGTCGATGTTCTCAGTTGTCGACGTACTCAGGTAGAACCATATATATATATATATATATATATATATATATATATATATATATATATATATATATATATATATATATATATATATATATATATATATCTATATGTATATATATCTGCTTACATATATATAACTATGTCCGTATATACCTACATAGATATATATCCACATACATATATGTAACTTGCTGTGTATATGTAGTACAGGTGTAGACATATATGTCGATGTAGGCATTTGCATGTATATATGTTCATATATATTTATATATATGTAAATATTTCTATATATATATATATATATATATATATATATATATATATATATATATATATTTATATATATACATATTTAGATGTGTTGTATCTGTGTAGATATTAATATATTTACACATACATACATCTAGATGTTGGTATACATTCTCTGTACTGTTACATGACTGGGCTGGATGTTATGTTTCTGAAAACATCAGCTTTATGTATATCTGGCATGGCTTAGTGAGAAATCACTTTTTCTATGGTGTGCAGGGTCCTCGTTTGAGCCTTGCAGAGGTTGTTTATTTTCTTGCCGGGCAGAACACAGGCCGTTGGATACAGAGTGATTAAAGCACTTTAAAGCAGTTGTTAGTGGGTTTGTGCATGTTTGTGCAGAGGTAAGCACTGCTAACTTCTGGTTACAGCTTCTTATACTCAGCTTCTAAATTGCTTAACGAGTGTAGGCATTGCTTACCCCCGCACAAACAGGATTAAACCCGCTTACTGCTGCTTAAAAGTGCTTACTCCTACTTACCCCCACGCTAATTTCTTTAAAAGAAAAGAAAAAGGGGTTGATA
Source organism: Protopterus annectens (assembly GCF_019279795.1). NCBI lineage: Eukaryota > Metazoa > Chordata > Ceratodontiformes > Protopteridae > Protopterus > Protopterus annectens. The sequence goes on along the minus strand of NC_056727.1, from coordinate 580,926,702 downwards.
GGAAAGTGGTGAAAAAAGGGGCCCAAAGAGGGAAAGACAGTAGGGATATTAGCCAGGGATGTGCAGGAAGGGTGTAGGAAAGGTCCACAGCTGCCCATTTCCTCTACAGCAACAGTTGTGCATATACACTGAATTTGGAGGTAGATTTGGGCACTCAAACCCCTGGGTGGCGGTGAGGACAACAATAATTTGTTGTGATGCCAATTTGACCGGATTACATGTGTCCAGTGGACACATGTGCAAAATGGACAGCTATGTATGGAGCGAGATTGTTTTGTGGGAACAGATTACACTTTTTTTTTTTCAGGTGAGAGTGGGATGTTGGGGAGGGGTAGTAGGTATATTTGGGAAGGTAGGTTGGGTAGGTTAACAGACAAGACAAACAAGAGGCATACGGGGGTGGTATATGACACATGTGGGGAGTAAACACCTTGGACGGGGAGGGGTGTTTGGAAGTCACAAACCCATGAGCCCCCAAATGGAAACAGTGGGACTGAGGTCCCCACCCATGGGCAGTCCTCACTGCACCTTCACGGCCCCAAAGGTGGCTGTGCTGGGGGCTGGGTAAGAGGGCAGACTCACCCTCTAATTGCACCACATGGCCCTCAAGCTGGCGTAGCTTGTCTCGAATCTCCTTGTCGAGCCCGCTATGCACCACGGCCCAGACCTGACAGCAGGTGACAGGTACCTCTCCGCCTCCGCTCCTGGGGGGGGCGGCTGAGCCCCATCCCCTGTGGTGGTTCAACCCAAAGGTGGTTCAGGGCCAATGGAGGAAGAGGTCCCAAGCTGGGCCACAGACGTGCTGGTGCCCGGTGATATGGCCAGCTTAGGTGGGACAGGTGGGCCTGCTTGGACGGGCCTTCCCATACGAGCTATGGTGTTGCAGTTTTAAGAAAGATATCAGTTAGTAATAGTCAACAACATTCAAGATTAGTTATAACAGCATGCCTAGGTATTCCCATTAACCCAAGAGACCAGATTTACAACAGTTGCAGAGCAATCAGAACACATGCATATATGGGACAACAGTGGCCATTACAACAGCATGCAGGTTTCATTGATGGCAACAAGCCACTAATATGGGAGTATTTTAGAATGGCACATGCATGGAACCAAATGTGAATATTTATAAATCAATAGGACGTATGTCCCAACAAAAGTTTGGAGTGTACACGTACCCACTGAGGTGTGTAAATTAGGTTATTGTTGCACATATGGTGGGGGTGAGAGAGAGAGGTCAATTAACAACTAATATATCCTTGTAGTTTTCACAACTTTCTTAGTCACTGCAGTGATCTGTCCCTTACATGTATTATTACACTTCCCAATGGCCTTACTTTGTACAATGGTATGTTTGTAGAATAGTATGTACGTGGACTGTGTCTCACGTATAGGCTACACCTCTTACCTGTTATAGCTGTTGAGAAAATCATTGTTAACACTACCTGATGATTTCTACACATACTCCCAGATTTCATGCTTGTAGACAAGTGTATAAGTGAACTGTGTTGTACCTACAGTCTACATATCTTACCTGTTATAGCTGTAGAGAAAATCTTTGCTAACACTACCTGACACATTCTATACATACTCCCAGATTCCATGTTGATGTTATACACATATCTAACAATCTGTTATTGCACACACTCTGGTCAAGGCTTGATAGGATGCAGGTGTTAATGTGAAATATTTTGAGAATTGCTGTCATACACTTTGGTGAGATGCTACAATGACAGGTTTGTTTCCATATACATTCTCTGACTATGTACAGGTCTGACTATCAGTAATATGTCAGTTAAAGCTGCCTACATTTCTTGGATCATCACACTGATTAGTCAGGGGAACAGGTTACTGGGCAGCAGATTTGGGGCATTTATCTGGACATGCTGGACAGATCAGAACAGTTGAGGGGTATGACTATGCATGCAGCTTACTACCTGAACATTCTGCCACAGTCTGTACAGTTTATGGTTATGATTATGCTTACAGCTTACTATCTGAACATTCTAGCAAATTCTGTACAGTTGTGGGGTATGGTTATGTATGCAACTTACTACCACTCTGGGGATTCAAACCCCTGCTGTGTGTGGTAAAAATATTGCAGTTGATATCACAGTACACTGTGCTATCAGGTAAATGGTATGATGCCTGTCAATGTTTTCTGTCTAAGGCTCCCTCAGTTGTACAATATCACTGACCTCTTGGGACTTCCAACATTGTTATACGGCACTTCCTACACATTTTAACTGTGTTCAGCAGTGTGGGTAAGACTGCTTAATACAACAGTACTATTTATAGAATGCAACACTACAACAACATATGAAAGCAGAATGTACACAAGCACTCCAGGGGTTATACTTTTATTCACAAGATATTACACCTTTATTTCCACACAACCTATATGATAGTCTTCCTGCCATATTGTCTGGTTTATTCAGTACATCCCATACACAATACATTTCTATACTGGTACTACACTTTCTAGAACTGTTATATTTATTTGTTATGACAGTACATGCAGGAATATTACTAACCTGCCTCGCAATGCAGCCTTTGCAGCCTAGCAGCATGCTGGCTCGCAGCCCACTCATCTGCAGCTGTCAGAGAGATACAGTGATATTTATCCATTACCTATCCATAGTATACACAAGCTAGGCAATCATTATCTACGTAGTAGAATGAGTACTTAGTGCTGGAGCATCGGCCATCCCCCTTGATTCTTGGATCCAGTGCTCCAAGAGATCCCCCCCTCTGCCGCTTCAGGTCAGCATGGTGACGCCTGACCTGCTTACCAGTCTGGGGGATACCAGTGGCACTGGTGAGGTCATGGGTGAGACTGTCCCTGGCCTCCACTTTATACTGAGAGCCCTGGTACTGGCCCTGCAGTAGTCTCTGCTCATGGTGTTTTACCAGGAGCCATACCATGAATCTGGACTCCTGGGTACCCCAGCGCTACGCTCTAAATTGAGTGCCTTTCCCATCTCCAGCCATTCTGCCTACAGTAGGGAGCTGCAACCAGTTATGGGAAGTATTTGCACCTGTGGGGTTTAAATACACCTGATTTCCTGCACTTTTCCATGATTGAATGGTTTTGAAAAGGCTAAGCTATGGGCACACCTGCTTACTTAATTTTGGCATTGCTTATAGGGGTATACCTCTGGGCAGATTGACTTAGCCAGCCTACACATTGGTTACACCAACTAAGCTGAGCTGTACAATGCTTAGTATTGCTTAATATTTAATTTGCATTATATTTTCCTTTTGGCATTGATTTATTATTCGTTACATCTTATATATGTGTCTGGTATCCGTGATTCATGCATACATACACTGTATGGGGTACTGGGGACTTCAACACTTTATTACAATACATCTCATATCTGGCCTTACTGCAGTACTCCATTTCACATATTTATGTTATGCAGCAAGTTATACGACATCACACTGTACATAGATTCCTTTCACATCTTCAGTTTGATTTTCCTATGGTGAGGATTTGTTTGTTAAAACCTCACTCTTGTGTACTGCTATGATGGCTTAGTGGTTAACTACTGTGACTGTAGTGTATAGGGTATTGTGTTTGAGCCATGCACAGGCTGTTTAGTTTGTTGCTGGGCAAAACATGGGCTGTTGGATACAGAGCGATTAAGGCACTTTAAAGCAGTTGTAAGCGGGTTTGCACGGACGTAAGCACTGTTGACTTCTGGTTACAGTTTCTTATACACAGTTAGCTTCTAAATTGCTTAATCTGTGTAGGCAGTACTTACCCCCATGCGAACGTACTTAAACACGATTACTAGTGCTTAAGTAGCTTACTACTGCTTATTTGTGCTTAAACCTGCTTACTAGTGCCTTATTCATTAGGACACTGACACTTCACATGTGCATTTCCTGCAGTACTCCAGTTCATAAATATATGTTATTTAGTGGGTTTTGCAACAAAAATATTGGTTATAATGTGCTTTGCCATGTAAAATAGACTGCTGCAGTAGGATTCAAACCAAGAATGCCTGCTTGTTAGGCAAATCCTCTGCCCACTACACTATTGCAGTGTTGTTTCATTTGCATATATCTTCCTTGTTATCCTCGTCAGCCTTTTAAGCTGCTTTAACCATAGCTAAGCGATGGACACACCTGAGCAGCTACAGTTAGCTGTACTCGGATTTAAAAAAAAAAATAATAAAAGGGATTCTTCATTTAATTTATATGTACTGTTGCTGTTGTACACATGGGGGACTGTTGGTGGGGATATGCGGACACCTATGAGCAGTCTCACTCATTTCGTACCACTTTCTGCTGTTCTACATTGCAGGGGCATGTTTATTCTGAGAGCTCTGCTCTCAGACATGCCCCCTGCACTCTTACACGCTTTGTGTAAGCCTATGAGCTCGGGCAGTGTGCCTTATTAATATGCATGGCATGCTGCTGTCTTGCTCCTAAACAGGCACTTCCATGCAGGATTAAGTTAGTCCTGCACGGAAGATTAGTAAATCCGGGGTGTTGTCTAAAGAATAAGAGTTAGTAAACCAAAACTTTTTCCCCTTTTTATGTGACTGGTGATGCCAAGTTAGTTAAAATAAAACAGAAGGCAGCACTGCAGACACACTCTGCTTCCTGGATGTAAATCATTGACATTACAAATTCAGGAATAACATCATGTTATTTCCATTTTCTCTCTCCCAGTGGTTTATAATTACTAATCTACTCAATAAGGAATTCCATAACAGGCAGATTTGCTGTAGCGCCCCAAAGTTAAAATCAGCAAAAACATAATTATTGTCTGATTTATTTATCTATTTATTTACTTACTTATTTACTTAATTCCATCTGTTGATTGGGATAGTTTGAATAAGTAAAATAGCTTTCAGCTAAGTCCCAGGGAGAAATGCACCAAACAAGTTTTAGTCTGGGTTATACACAGGCCCAAAATAGTTTGCACACTGTCCTATTTTATAGGCAAAGCCTTAAAAAGTGCCAAACAAAAGTTGAAAAATCATTTAGAAGTAGTCAGTTTGAACATTATGATCATTGCTAGAATGCAAGTTAAAGGGACAGCAAATATTGTGCGTGTGTGTGTATGTTGGGGGGAATGCAATCAAATTAAGCAGTTGTTTTTCTTGCTTGGCACAAAATGAAAAAGAAAGTTAAATGTGTATTAACAGCTTAAGAACCACTAAATAAATTGACAGCACTATGGTAAACCACTTCAGAAAATAAACAATAAACTAAAACAAGATAAGGAGGCTAGTGGGAGGCTAGTGGGAGGCTAGTGGGAGATAGACCCAGTTTTTCATATAAGAAATGCTCTAATTTAAAACATCTTTGTTATAAAGACATATCTTATAGCAGACAACAGAAAATAAGTAGAATAAATAAGAGAGGGACCCACCCCTGTTATAATTATAAATGTTGTGATGACATAGATAAGAATGAAATATTTGTACATCCAATAACCAAGAAGGAATTTACATTGAATGTCTTTGCAACATGTAACACAATTAATATAGTATACATGGCTTCATGCTCAAAATGGTTAGCATTTTATGTAGGCAAAAGTACTAGAAAGCTCAAAGATAGAATTACAGAGCATAAATCAGATATACAGTAGGGAAATGCTTAGCAATGCCCTGGCAAAACATGTTAAAGAGAAAGGGACTGACCATAGATTTGTGTTTAAGGTGATTAGTCAAAAGAATAAAAACATAAGGGGAGGAGATATAAATAATATACTTGAAATATGTGAATATGAATGGATTTTACATTTGGAAGCTGACCATACTTCGGGATTGAATACAGCAGTAAATTTGAAACCAATATTAAGAAAGAAACAAATGTTGTTGAAATAGTTGCTAGCAATTTTATTGTTTATGGTCTGCATATGTCTTAATATTTTGTATATATTTTAGAAAAATGTTATTGGATTTTATTGTTTTATGGATGAGACCATTTAAATTTTTTATATATAATTGACTTATTAGGTAATTGGCTGTGTCACATGATTTTATTGCTTATGGTTTGAATTTTTACTATTGTATGAACACACTGAGGAAGGGTTTTGCCCAAAAGCTGCTTTGTGAGTTGAATAAAAGTTATTTTACATTCAACGTGTCTGCATTTTCAGAGTTTTTGTTTTAGTTTATTGTCTGTTTTCTGAAGTGGTTTACCATAGTGCTGTCCATTTATTTCATGGTTCTTTTGGATTTTATTACGGTACAACCTGGGTGCAGAACATTGTGCACTATGACACAGCCAACTACATCAATGGAATGTAATACTGTCAGCACTTGGTCTGAAAATATGTCAGCCAACTACATCAATGGAACGTAATACTGTCGGCACTTGGTCTGTGAATATGTTGCTACAGGTTAATTCTAATCCATTATTAACAGAGATGAATAATGCACCACTGAATGGTACTAGAAATCAATGTACATCTAATACTGACTTTGATAAGCAACTAAATTTACTTGAGACTTCAATGGCAATGATTTAGTTTTTCAGCCTATCTTGAGTATGGCATCTGTCCATGAGGATTAAGGATACTTAAGATGCCTTCGTATAAGAAGCTGTATCCTGAGCTCTTAGCCAAATGGCAAGAGCTTAATCTCAAATTAAGTGCTGACTACATGAGACTCATGAATTATTTTTTTCTTAATATGGAACAGAGCCTACAAGATGAGATAATAAAAATAGAAAATGCACTAACTGAAATGTCTGCTTTTTGTGACTATCATGTAGATTACAATAATATGCTACAGCATATTACTGATTTTGAAAATAAGTTAATAATGGCAAAAAACATAAGCTACTAAGAGACTTCAATGACTTTAGGAGTGGCCACATCTTCTCCTGGCCAAGAGAGGGACGAAATGCGAATGGTGATGCAAATGCTAACAACAATAAATAATCAGATGTGAATGAAAGATGTCTGGACAGTTTAGATAACTTTTCAGTAAATGAAATTAGCCGAAAAGAGTCTGTGGTTAGTGAAACTGAACCTGCAGCCAATTTAAACGCTGATGTTCATGGCTGTGGAAACTCCACCTGTAATACAAGTAATGATGGTACAGTCCAAACCAATAAGGGTTTTCAGAATGTCACCACCCCTTTAGTTTTGACACTACCAGAGACTGTTGCAGTGAGGCCGAGGGAGATGTCAAGAGGCAGAACACAGAACAAGGAGAATGCGAACCAGAGATGGCGCAGCAAAAGACCACAAACACGAAGTCGGACAATGAATCATGTAAAGTAAATGAATTTTGTGTTATTAATTTATCTACACTGCAATTAACTGAATCTGATATTAGCCGCTTAAGTAAAGGCCTTCAGTTTATCCCTTCATGTAGCGACAGTATCGTAGATGCATTGACTGACTTAAAAATGTTTATAAGAAATTTGAGTTTGAAAATATTTTTTAAAGACTGCAGACTATACGCAAATGGCATGTAGGAAGTTGAGTTTGTTTGTTCCTATTAATTGTCCGGTTCTTACAGCTTTTTATGAGATATGTGAGTGTGAAATAAGAGAATATTACAATACAAATGTTCCAAAATACTACAATCTCTCCTTAAATGAGTACAATGCTTTGAAAGAACTTGAGAATAATACTGATGTAAAAGTAAAACAAGCTGACAAATGAGGGGTAGTGGTAATAATGAATAGGAAGGATTATGAGGATGCCATGTTTGAACTTCTTAATGATAATACTGTTTTAATGAAGTAGACTATAGTGAAGAATCAAGATTTATAACTAGAGTTAATATAGACATATGTGAACTGCAAATTAATTATGATATAGACTTGGATTTGTTTAATTATTTAACAATATCATGTTCAAACATACTCACTATATATAGTTTACCCAAAATACATAAGGACATCCACCACCCGCCTATGAGACCAATTGTATTAGGTGGTGGGTGGGTAACCGAGCCTATTTCAATCTATTTACAGACAGTATTAGGTAAACATTTAATGGGTCTAAAAAGTTATATCAGGGATACTAAAGATTTCCTGCAAAAATTATTTGAGTGGGACATGGATTATACTGAATATGACTTTATTTTTGTCACTTTAGACATTAGATCACTTTGCACTGTAATTCCAACAGAATTTGGGATAAATGCTGTACGTGTATTATTATGTGAAAAATCTGATATGACAGGAAGGGAGATAGAAACTATATATGAATTATTAAATATAGTTCTTAGTAATAATATATTTCTATTTAATGAGCAATTGTTTCATCAGAAGACCGGTGTAGCAATGGGAATTTCCATCACTAATACATATGCCAACATTGCTGTTGCAAAATGGGAAGAAGAATATATTTTTAACAATGAGCATCTTTTAAGTAACAAAATCTTATTTTATAAGCATTTTGTGGACGATGTGTTCTTAATATGGGGGGTGAATATGAACAATTACAAATGTTTGTTGATTATTTGAATGGAGCTACGGATTTCTTAGTGTTTAGCGCCAAATATTCAAAGGAAGAGATACATTATCTGGATATTAATCTAAGTAAGATTGAGAATAGTATTACTACCTCAATATATAGAAAACCAGTAGAGATGAATAGGCATGTCCATCATAATAGTTTGCATGGCCCACATACATTTAAAAGCATAGCAAAAAGTCAATTTGTTAGGACGAGCAGACTTAACACTGATGATTATGTGTGTAGTAGTAAAATAGATGAAATGTCAGTAGAATTTAAGAAAAGGTGCTATGAAGCTAACCTACTCGAAGAAACTTAGAATGTAGTGTTAGAAAGTAGAGATCGGGATGCCAAGCCATATTTTTCAGCACTGGGAAGAGGCACAGATACTATGAATAGAAACAGTAAAAGTAAAAATAATCAAGTTAGGTATGTTACAGCGTATAATCGTAGGTTTCATGGAGTTAAAATTATCATCATCACAAAGAACTGGAATATACTAAAAACTCTGCCTGAGATAAGTAGGCTAGTGGGAGCTAGACCCAGCTTTTCATATAAGAAATGCTCTAATTTAAAACAACGTATTTGTTATAAAGACATATCTTATAGCAGACAACAGAAAATAAGTAGAATAAATAAGAGAGGGACTCACTCCTGTTATAATTATAAATGTTGTGATGACATAGATAAGAATGAAATATTTGTACATCCAATAAACAAGAAGGAATTTACATTGAATGTCTTTGCAACATGTAACACAATTAATATAGTATACATGGCTTCGTGCACAAAATGGTTAGCATTTTATGTAGGCAAAAGTACTAGAAAGGTCAAAGATAGAATTACAGAGCATAAATCAGATATACAGTAGGGAAGTGCTTAGCAATGCTCTGGCAAAGCATGTTAAAGAGAAAGGGACTGACCATAGATTTGTGTTTAAGGTGATTAGTCAAAAGAATAAAAACATAAGGGGAGGAGATATAAATAATATACTTGAAATATGTGAATATGAATGGATTTTACATTTGGAAGCTGACCATACTCCGGGATTGAATACAGCAGTAAATTTGAAACCAATATTAAGAAAGAAACAAATGTTGAAATAGTTGCTAGCAATTTTATTGTTTATAGTCTCCATATGTCCTAATATTTTGTATACATTTTACAATAATATTATTATATTTTATTGCTTTATGGATGAGACCATTTCATTTTTTTTTATATATAATTGAATTATTAGGTAATTGGCTGTGTCACATGATTTTATTGCTTAAACATGGTTTGAATTTTTACTATTGTATGAACACACTGAAGAAGGGTTTTGCCCGAAAGCTGCTTTGTGAGTTGAATAAAAGTTATTTTACGTTCAGCGTGTCCACATTTTCAGAGTTTTTTTGTTTTAGTTTTTTTATTTTATTAACAGCTTAACAGAATGAATAAACTGTGATTTATACCATTAAAATTGTGACTGCTAGAAAATTGAGTGTAAAATGCTGGTTATGTTTGGAGTTAAGAAGGAAGAGAAGCACCTAGATTAAGAATATAGAAGAAGTGAAGGCACAGCTATAATACTGAAACCATTTACAAAAAAGTCTCGAATCAGAGACAGAAGTTAAGCAAAATGATGTCTGCACTGAGACGATAATTACAAGTGGTTAATTGTGGTTAACCATTGAACATGTTGTGAATCTGCTTAAAATGCCATTTATGAATTGAACTGAAGAAGAATGTTGAATTTATGAAAAAGGATAATCTAGCTGTAGCACATATATTCAGATAACTCAAAGATTAAGATAGTTGTTGTTTGCTCAAAAGATGTCTTTTATACATATTTTTGGTGCAACAAAATGCAGAGGTAAAAAAATAAAGTTACTCTATACCGTTTAGGGTGATGAGAAAGTCGTCATTTAACTAATTTGTGCATTCACTGTGTGAAAGAGGTGTTCACACTTTTTGACTACTTATGAATTTGTTATAAAGCAGACATTTATCTGCAAGCAACCCTATTGTTTTATATAGTTCTGTGTCACAGAAAGCAAATAAATAGATGGGCATCTGCTTTCTGAATGCAGTTTTATAAAATGTGATGTTTGTTTTGTCAGAAACCGGATCTGCTCCTACTGCTCTAAATACTAAGAGACAAGATGAGAGAAAGGACTGAGTTCTCAGAGCCCATCTGGCCACACACCTTGAGTTTGTGTATTAATACTAGTCATGTTTTTATTGTTTGCTTTCTTGTCTATTGTGATAGTAAACCATCTAATGCCTGTTCCCTATGATTCTGCAAGTCTCCCTGTCTATTATAACACAATAGTCTATGGGCTGTTAGACACCGGGCTTAATGGTGGGGGTGGAATGGAGTAGAGGGAACTCAGAGTGACTAACAGAAAGGAGATGACCTACTAGCAGCTTTATTTTTGCTGCTCAGGGATATTTCCTATACGCAAACACAATTCAAGTAGTACTCTGAGTGATACTGATGGATGGGACTGTAAATGGACATCAGTAAGAGAATCATCTCACCTATGGAGTAATGCATCTCTCAGGTAACTGCACTTTCTGCATCAGCTGGTAACTCCTCTGTACCACCAGTTCCAGTCTCCACCCAGATGTAGATGTGCCTTACTACCCTCTCACACCTTCTCTCAATCCATGAGAATAATGAGCAGGCATACACTTGGGCATTCCTTTCTCACCCCTAATCACCTCATTTTGTGTCATGGACACTTTTTAAAGCCAAGTCATCTGGGTCAGAGTCCAGGCCACATCTGTTTACACCACAAAGCATATTTTCATCAACAATAGGCATTTGGGTACTTTGTTGCGTGACTTAGAGCATACCTCAACATGTCGCAGAAAAGCTCAGTATAAGGAATAAAAGTGAGAGTCACTAAAATGATGACTGCAGACACTGTGATATAAGATGACAGTAAACACCTATAAATATTATCCATCTAAACAATAGACAACATTAAGTTATGCAATAGAAAGCATCCTATTTTTCATGAATTTTAGTTTACTATCATGGACCTTATACAATATCCCAGTATCAAGATGTAAATTTACTGTGATTTCGGGGCTGTTATTGAAGCATGTTTTAAAATGTTTTATTAAGAGAAACATGTAGCCTGATAAACAGTGATCCTAGAGTGGGACATATCACATATAAATATACCAACTTTGACCTACTCTGTGATAAAATTTTAAAATTCACTTATGATTGTACCTCTCCAGATGTTAATGCAGCAGCAAGTTTCACGATAAGTTTTTATTTAACATTTGTTTACTGGGGGTGTCTGACTGGGACAGAGCCCATTTTTAGTGGAGGTCCGAGGAGAAAAGCTTCATAGGTGAATTACATACAATTATGGACATGGGAGAAACCTCCACAGGTAAATTGTATACAATTACAGATATATTAGAAAATTGCAAATGTATAAGAAAACAGTTGCACTAGATCAGAATGAGTAAAATATGACATAATATATGTTTGGTATATGATACAACAGAGTAATAAACAAAAGATTCAGTATTATTACATTATTACATACAGTTACAATCAGTGTTTGAACTGTGCAATAGATTACATACAGACCCCAGTTTAGACAATAGGTTGTTCAGTGGACATGTCCTATAAACAGATAATGCAGATTGAAAGTGAAAGTAAGGCAAGAGCTAGGAAGAATCTGAAGAAAGATGGTTTGGTCAGTACGTTAGTTGGACAGGGTTAATGGTTTTGAGGGATGGGGCAGAGAAAGCAGGGAAGCCAGATAACCTAGGATGTGAGAAGTAGGCTATATTACTTGTGAAGGGGGGGTATGGGTAAGGAGGAAAGGTGGTAGGTAAGTAAGATTAGTTACAGTCAATGGGCATAATTTGATTGAAAGTAGTGTAGTTGGTTATTGGTGTTAGAGGAAGATTTAGTCAGGACTAGTGCATGGGCACAGCCATTTATTGGTGAGGAAGTTCTTAAGTAGGTTTTTAAACTGAGATGGGTTGGTAGTGGTTATGATAGGGTGTGGAATAGTATTCCAAATTTTAGAGATATAGTTGGAGTAAAGAGAGTCACCAGCAGCATTGTAGATTTTGAATATATGTAGTAAGGATTTATTTGAGGAAATGAGGACTTCAGAGTGGGTAGGGTAGGAGCAATTGATGAAGACCAGGAGTTTTTTCCAGCTGGTGGATTAGCCTGTGGGCAGAAATAATTTGGGTGTAGGTTAGGTAAGGGGGTAGCTCTAGCCAGTTGATTGTTGTAAGATGAAGTGGTGATGAGACCTGTGAGGGAAGTTGGTGGTGAATTTAACAATTTTATTGTAGCAAGCTTCTAGTTTGACCAAATCAGTTTTTCTTTAGATTGGTGAGGATAGGGGAGGCATATAGTAGGGTGTACAGTAGGTGAGTTCTGGCAATTACCTGTCTTGTGGTGCTAGTGGGGAAGGGCACCTAGTTTTACATGTGTCTTTTTAATAGACTGGGATAGATGTATATTGAATTTCAAATTATTGTCTATTAGCACACCTAGAAGTTTTGTTTGGCTTACGGTTGATATTATGGTATTATTGGAAGAGAAAAGTTGGAATGCAGTTGTGAGATCATGCTATTTACCTGGGTGGAAGAGCATGAGTTTAGTTTTGGATGGATTCAGGATTAATTGTGAATCTGATAACCAGGGTTCAATGGCCAGGAAGGACTGTTGCATCCTTGCTTTGAGTTCTTTCAGCGTAGGTGCAGCACAGATTACAGAGGAGTCATCAAGGTATTGGACAATGGAGGCTAGACATGTTGATGGGTGAAGTCTGTTGATGACTATACTAAAAAGTGAAGGACCTAGAACAGGTAAAAAGGAAGAAAGATCATTTTGCCATTTGAAACCTTGTTGTCAGTTAATTAGGTAACTAAAGAGCCATGCAGGTGATGAATGGCTGAGTTTTAGGGTGGTGAGTTTGTTAAGTAATTTCTGATGAGAAACAGTATCAAGTGCTTTGGATAGGTCCAAGAGTATGGAAGATACCAGATTCCCATCATTTCTATATTGGTTGATAGTACTGGTAAAGCTGAGCAGGCCATCATGGTACTATGATTTGGGTGGAATCTATGTTGTGTACTAGAAAGGAGATTATTAGATAAAAGGTAGTTAAAGAGCTGCATATGAATGCATTTTTCTAAAAGTTTGGATAGGGGTGATAAGATAGCTATAGGTCTATAACTGGAGAAATTGATACAGCTGCCTCCTTTCTGCAAAGGGATTATGTAAGATATTTTCCAGGTTAGAGGAAAGTATTGTTCAGATATGGACTTGTTAATGAAGACAGAAATCAGATAGAAAATGGCATCTGCTGCTAGTTTTAAGAATTCAGAATGCAGGTTATCAGCTACAAGCGTTGTAGGCTTTAGTTTAGAGAGTAATTTTTTATGGTGTAAGTTTGGACAGGTTTAAAAAAGGAGTCATTTTCATCTTTGGCTATATTTGGGATAGTTGGAGATACATTGCAGTGGGTCTTAGTAATTGAGCATACAGTATTTGTAAACAAAGAGTTAAATTGTACGGCTATGCTATCATTATTGTTAGTAGTTGAAGGGGTAGGGGTGAAGGACTGGCCTGGCTGAAAGCGTTTATTTATGGCAGACAAGAACTTTTTATGATTATTATGCTGCTTTTGCTGTACAGTAGTAGAGTATGATTTTTGTCTCATTTGACTTGGATTTGGTTTATTTCGATGTCCGTAGAGTTCTGGGTTGACCTGAATTTTGTTTGTGTGCCATGGTGTCCAGGTTTTATCTCTTAGTTTGTATAAATATTTAGTATCTTTTGATAGCTAAGGAGTGCTGCTGGATTTTACTCTAGTAGTTCTACTTGTGGCTAGGCTTAGTATTTCAAGGAATGTAGTGTTAAAATAATCCACAGCATTATCTAGGGGTAGCCATTTGAGTGGGGTCCAGTCACAGTTTTGTAAGATGGAGTTAAAGATTTAAGCATTTAATTTTTTTTTGTGAATTTGGTGGTAGGTAGTATTTCTGTACGGGTAGAGTTGGTGTCTAACTAAGTATGTTGGGAGATGATCACTAAAGCTATTGGGAAAATAACCTGATTGGTAGGCTAGTGTAGGTTTGTTAGTTAGAATCCAGTCTGATATGGACTGCCTTTTGGTCATCTTGTCTATTCTGGTTGTGGATTGAATGACCTGGGTGAAGCCATGTCAGTTAATATAGTTAGTGGGGTTATCAGAGTCATAGAACTACCATTCAATATTAAAGTCACTCGTTATGATGGTTTCTTGTGGGAATGTTATTGATATCCAATGTAAAAAATCCTTGATTATGTTGGGATTATTACCAGCAGGATATAAGTACCTATTATGGTTTGATTTTTATTACAATTTATCTGGAGTTTGGTAAATGTTATTGTTCAGTGTTATTGAAATCAGATATGCTTTGTTCTGTAAGTTCTACTTTTAGATTTTGCTTATACAGTAAGGCTATACCACCTCCATGCTTATTTTTTTATGTCATTTCTATGCATTTTATAACCTGGAGGAAGAATTTCATTGTTCTTAATGTCAGGTTTCAACCAGGTTTCTTTTAGAATTATAATATCAGGGGTATAAAGAGATAGATGTAGTTCATGTATTTTTTGACTATGCTCCTGACGTTCATGTTAAGGAGCATGAGGTTAGAGCTACTAGGAGAGGTTAATGTCCTAGTGATGGGTGGTGGAGTTTTGAGGTTGGTAGATTGCTGCTGAACACATTCAGGACCTGAGTTAGGGTGTATATCTCCAGACAGCTTAAGATGTGTAGAGAAGTGCAGAAGAAGTTTGGAGAGTTTGGTTATACGTTTGATGTATTTGGGAGAGGTTTGAGATTTTGGAAAAAGTGGAAGAAATTTGTTTGGAAAGTATCCTATGTAAGTTGTGTTGTATAAGTTGGAAGGAATTACAAGACTGAGGGTGTGGAGTAGTATCTGTAGGAGAGGAGAAGATGTTGTGTAGTTGAATGTGATGGGAAGTTAGGAAATAGGAATGTATTATGAGAGTACAGATAAAAGTGTATAGGGATAACATTTGTAAGTGTTTGATACACTGAAGTGGCATTTTATAGGTGAGGAAGAAAGTGATTTAGTAAAGGGAAAAGTAATGTGAGGTAATTTAGGAGAGACTTGTGGACAGGTTTAGAATAACAAGGGTAGAACTCATAGGAATAGTGTGTTGTAGTAAGTGATAGAAATGTAATGTGGAAGAAGAGGTGGATTTGATAGTTGGTGTTTATAAGTTGGGATGGTAGTATAGTAGGAGAAAAATAGGGAAAAGGAAGGTTTTTGTAATTGCAGTGTGAAGAGGTGAGGTAGTTTAGATGTTTTCTGTGTTATAAAGAGAAGTTATGTCTGATGTATGGAGTAGTTGCTGTTTAATTGGATAATGAAGGTAACAAGGGGGAGTAGGCTAATGTCCTATGGCATGTGGATGATATGTGTGGAGTGGCTGTAGAGAAGGTGTGTTGTGTTGTGAATGGTTGAAAGTACGATGGAACTGGCTAGCTAGATATAAGTGTAGATATAGTGGGGGTGGGTGGGGATTGGGGGTAGGGAAGTGGAGCAGAGTGAGCCTGAGCGATGTGAGGGTGAAGGGAGTGGGTTGAAAATGGCCAGAGATGACCATGACTACAGAAGCAATCAGAAACTGTACTCACAGCAGGACAGTGGTAAAACATAATACCTTAGAGCAGTTGTGGTTCCCACTGCATGAAGTTTGTTATGGAAGGAATTACTTGACAAAACGGTTTATTAAAGACAGCAAAAACCGTAAGAAAAAAGCCAATGTACACCCTTATTTCCTAAATGGGAAATACCTGGCAAAGGAGAGCATATATTTTTCATTCCCTATATGGAAAAAGTAGGTGGAATTTCAGAGGGAGTTCTAATAACTAGTTTCTCTTCATTATTGTAGCTGCAAGGTTGAAAAGTTAAGTAAAGGCAGCTGGGTTTGATGGTAGAAGGGGAAGACAGCTCAGGAATTCCATACCAGCTAGGTGTGTATGCCACTTAACAGTTAAATTTACACTGAAGTCTAACATAATATAAGATATGCTTTTCTGCTGAATATGAGGGCAAGGACATACTTTTTGCCAAGATGAACTTTCCAAGCTTAGTAGGTCAATTCTCAGTTACACTGGGGTTTAAACACAACTTAGATAAGGTGGGAAACAGCTCATATAGGTGGAGTATCTAAACAGACTGACTACAAAGGAGGAAAATTTGTAGTAATTCAATACTTAGTGAAGGGATGTCCTAATAGGTCTCTAATATTTAACGAAGATGTTTCAATGCAGTCCCAATAAATAAATAATGTTAGCAGTAGCACAGTACTTAATGAAGAAATATCCTAAGTTAGTAATATTATAACATAAACGTTTCTTTGCAGACCCAGAGAAATATAAGATAGTGCATAATACAGCAGTTTTACAGTATATCAGTTACACCATAGCAATCATAATACATATTGTTGGTTTTCAGTGAGAAGTTGTCACTTAGCACACTTCCACCTCAAATATTCTAGCCAGTATCCCTAATACATTTGGGTTTAATTGTCCTGGGTCACAAAGATTTATCGTTCATGAATTTAAAGTTTTATATGTGCCAGTAAACAGTGAAATTATTTGCATGACTGTATCACTTATCTAGCATCAACCTTAAATATACAGCAGTGCCAGCATATGAATTTAACATAGTTTGACTAATAGCATTTATAGCATGAACCAAAGGACAATGTATCCGATGTTCGCTAATGTATTGCTAAGACAGCTTGTTAGAGGTAAAATAAAATCAATGTCCTACTTTGTTCTACAGTTGCTATAAGTTATAACCTACTTACTTAATTGCACCAAAAAGGAGCATGCATCAATGCTCGCTAGCTTATTGCTAGTACAACTTGTTAGAGTTAAAATAAAACCAAATTCCTGCTTCATTCCACAGTTGCTATGAGCTATAATTTAATTATTGAAAGTCATTCCATTTTACAAGCATGGTCTGCATAAAATAACAATACAGTAGCAACTAAAGCAGGTCTGTCTTAGTTGGCATGAACATCACACACAGAATGGGAAAGGGGATTGTTTTAGCTAAACAGTTTTTTTTTTTTAAATGGCACTATATTAATAGCTTTCCAGTGAAAGGTGTAGTGGTGGACAGGCAGATACTGGGAGCTACCTGTGAGATGTAGATCATGGTATTTCCAAGTATTATTTGAACCTGGCCAGATAGACAACTGCAACTACAGAAACAATCAGAAACCCTACTTACAGCAGGACAGTGGTAAAACAAAATGCCTTAGGGCAGTTGTGGTTCATGCTGCATGAAGTTTGTTATGGAAGAAATTACTTGACAAAACAGTTTATTAAGGACAACAAGAAGTGTAAGTAAAAAGTGAAAGTACACCCTTATGTCCTAAATGGGAAGTACCTGGCAAAGGAGAGCATACGTATATTTTTATTGGCTACATGGAAAAAAGAAGGTGAAATTTCAGATGGAGGTCTAATGACTAACTTCCCTTCAATATTGTAGCTGTAAGGTTGAAAGGTTAAGTAAAGGCAGCTAGGCTTGGTGGTAGAAGTGGAGGGGAGCCCAGGGATACTGTCTCAGCAAGGTGTGCAAGCCACTTAACAGTTCAATTTCCACTAAAGTCTAATTCAAAATAAGATATGCTTTTATGTTGAATATGAGGGCAAGGATGTACTTTTTGCCAAGATGAACTTTCCAAGCTTAGTGTGTCAAATCTCGGTTAAGCTGGGGTTCAAACAACAACTTAGATGAGATGGGGGGCAGCCCATAGAGATGAAGAGTATCTAAACAGATTTTTGCCAAGATGAACTTTTCAAGCTTAGTGTGTCAAATCTCGGTTAAACTGTGGTTTAAACAGTAACTTAGACAATGTGGGAGACAGCTCGTAGAGGGGAAGGCTATCAAAACAGATTTTTGCCAAGATGGACTTTCCAAGCTTAGTGTGCCAAATCTTGGTTAAACTGCAGTTTAGACAGCAACTTAGATGAGGTGGGGAAAAGCCTGTAGAGGTGAAGGGTATTGAAACAAATTTTTGCCAAGATGACCTTTCCAAGCTCAGTGTGTCAGTTCTCAATTAACTGAGGTTTAATCAGCAACTTAGACAAGGTTGGGGACAGCCCCTAGAGGTGAACAGTATCTAGACAAAAGCAGGTCTGATTTAGTTGGCATGCACACTGCAAATGGAACAAGAAAGGGGATTGCACTAAGGAATTCTACACCCATTTAGAAAAATGCATCATGCTAGTATTCCCTACCAGTACCAAAGATCACAGGAAATTTTAAATCAAACCACTCCGGTACACCATCACCATAAATAAACTATACAACAAAAGAGCAATACTCCTTGTAGTATTTAGAAGACCCCAAACTCTTTTTCTCAAGAATAACATCAAAAGCATTACAAAAAAAATGAAGAACACTATCAGGTCCACTTAAAGGGTCCATGAATTCAGGCTAGCCTCTGAAGCCAAAGATATTCTAAATCACTCTTTAGCTGTGCTAGGGAAAAAACACTTCCTGGTATAGCTCAGAACGTATTCATGATAGCACATCCTACTCTAACCTAACAGACATTGCCAATATCCTTACTAACAAATTTAGTTCCAACTCCACACCTAAGATATCTGTTCCAAGCAATGAAATATCTGAATACCTTACTGTCCCAGTTATCTTGAAAATCATCTATTGATAGTACAAAGACCAAAATACTTCTTCCATGAGACCTGCTAAAATACCTGGTTCCTTTGTTAATCGTCTAAAACAAGAACTGTTTAACCTATGTTTAGCTACTGGTTTTGTTCCTGATGAGTGGTGCACTGGAGGGGTGAAGCCCTCCCATAAGGGTTTTTCAATCAGTTCAGGTAATTATAAACTTATCAGCCTTACAGGCCTCATCTGCAAAATGATGTAATGAATTATAATTGACCTCATAAACTATTATTTTAAAAATCTGTTAAACGTGACCACCAAGATGTTGGCTTTATGAAGGGTAGATCCTTTCTATTTAATTTGGTAACCTTCTTTAAAATATTTACTGAAGCTATAGATGGTGGCCCTGCAGTGCATGTGGAATATCTTGATGTGGCCAAGGTCTTATACACTGTTCCCCATGCTGGCATTATACAAAAGGTAAATGCTATAGAAATTAACCCATATGTCATAAGACAGATAAGAAACTGGCTGAAAGAATCCACACAATGTGTGTTGCAGAGACCTCATTTGAAGGTATGAAAGTGACCACTGGTGTCCCTCAGGGCTCATTTCTGGGACCTCTCCTTTTAAATATTACTTCTTAGATCTCAAAACAGAAAAGCAAGACCTTTGGTTAACAGATCCTGCAGATGACTACAAACTGAAGCTTGTTATTAATGTATGCCACCCAAGCCCTCCAGAATTCATTATCCTAAGTAAACTCCTTATATACAAAAATGACCTCAAACTAAATGTTAAAAAGTGCAGTATCAAAAAGTCTGGTAGGCATCCACCCTCTCTCATCAAACTATACAGGCAACACACCAATATAAAATGAAAATGCAGTCAGTGCTTAGGTTTTTGGGTTGAAGACTCCTTCTCATTTGACCATCATGTGACAATAGTCAGGAAATCCTTTTATCATCAAGGTTTAAAGGGATAATCATTCCCTTATACTGATCATTTACCAGAACAATAATCGAGTACAATGTTCCCTTTGAGATGTATCCCACTAAATGTAGTATAGTTGAGAATATCAGATAACTGAGAATATCCATGAGATTTTATGCATATTTGAAATGTTTCTGGTAAAGTTATCTTGCTGTGTGTTTACAGGCATTGATCCTGACCATACTATAGATGATCTAGATTGAGCTAATGGCTTCAGCTCTAAAGAAACCATCTAGAAAAGAATGGGCATAAGCATCCACCAATGGCTCATCCATCCCCGTCCCAGAGGAGGGTTTTGGTGGTATCTCATCTAGATAATGTCTCCTCACCAAGGAGTACAGGTCGAGTAATAGCAACCTGTCAGGTTACAGCCTGCCAAGGGGTACTCCCACTTTAGCCGGTGTGCAGCTGTGCAGAACCACAATATTTTCCAACCAATAGGCAAGTGTTAGGTGCATTCAAAATAATCTTCTTACTCCTTCAGGAGGATGACTGCAATCACTAGCTGTTACCCCCCCCAACGTTCTAGAATATTAAGTATCAGGTACTACATGGGCTTCAAGGGATGATACCTTTATAGTTGCTGTAGAGGACAGGGGCTGGATTACACAACAAAATTGGACTAGTGTTGTAGAGACTCTCCATCACCATGAAATGATACTCTGAAAAATGTCAGCTCCAGTGTCCCTAGTATGACATCATACTGAAATGATGCACTCCCTAGACTATTCAGTGCTATACCAATGCTGCAAATGGATATCTATTATGCTAAGATTAGGTAATGAGATTCTGAATTATTCTATGTAAATTAATTTTACTCTCTGTGCCAGACATGCTAAACAGTGCCAGGCCCAAATCTAACTGTTGAAGTTCCCCAATTATTGATATCCCCACAGTCATACTTGTATTTTAGACATAAGACTGCATTTGAACGCCATGGTTTTGGGTGACTTTAACTACACATCCACTGACTAGTTAAATTACTCATGTGCAAACTCACTTGTCCAAAGGTTCCTCGATGTGATCAATTCCATTGCGCAGGACCAGCTGGTCAACACCCCCACAAGAGTTGCCAACATTCTGGATCTGGTGCTTACCGAAATGGGGGACCACTGTAGCACCAATGCTGTGAGGTCTTCCTTGGTGAGATCTGAACACAAATCAGTCTCATTCAAAGTAACTGTCACACCTGACTGCCCCCCCCCCCACACACACACACACCCAGCAGCATCTAAAGTAAAAAAACTTCTCCAAAGCAGATTATAACCTCTTATGGGATGGTGTAAATAGCTTCACTGCACCTTCCTCCTCAGATGGAACTGGTAACTATGCCAAGTTCTGCAAAAATGCTTTATACAGACACCTGTATAACTACATTAACTCAGCTGTACCTGATAGGATCAACACAAGCTCCTCAAGGAAAAGCAAACCTGCCTGGTAGACAACTGCCATTAACAGGCTTTACAACAAAAAGAAGAAATTTCTGTTTTAGAGTAAGAGGGAGTGAGCCCTAAACTGGAAAAATCCCTCCTCAGCTTAAACAAGAAAATAAGACTTCTTGTGAAGTTCTCCAAAGCTAGCTACAAATCCAAATTAGCTTCCACAACTAAGGGCAACCATAAGGCATTTTTTAGTTACATCAGTAACCTAAACAGAAAGGCCCAGATTTGTGCCGAACTGGTAGTTAATGATACCACATATACTGAGCCTGTGGCTATTGCTAACCTGTTAGCTGACAGGTTCTGTGACCATTTCACTCCCCTGCCCCAACCTCATGTATCCCATGACATCCCTACCACCTGTCCTCTAACTTGTGTCTCTAAAGAGCAGGTTCTAAATGCCCTCTCTAAGGTCAAAAACACAGCATCTATGGGACCTGATAACTTGAGAGATTATGTCCTACATGGGCTCAAACAAGAATTAACAACACCATTGGGTACTCTTTTCAATCATAGTCTAAGCACCGGCTTCATCCCAGCTGAATGGAAAAAGGCCACAGTTATCCCCTTGCACAAAGGTGATGCTTCCACTGAGCCCAGGAGCTATAGACCTATTAGCCTGAGTAAGCTTATCTGCAAGGCCATAGAACATATCATAATGGAACTTATTAACAAAGGTATAGGTAATCTCCAAACACTTGACACTACTCAATGTGGCTTTGTCAAAGGGAGATCATGCCTGTTAAACCTGGTGGCCTTCTTCGAAACAGTCACCAAGGCCCTTGACAAAGGGGAATCTGTGCATACAGCCTACCTAGACTTAGCCAAGGCTTTTGACACCATCCCCCACTCAGGCATCATTGGCAAACATACCCTGCTAGGTATCAACCCTTATATCATTAGATGGGTCACTAACTGGCTCACTGATAGAACCCATATAGTCAAACTAGAGGAATCCACCTCAAACAGCAGACCTGTAACCAGTAGTGTTCCACAGGGATTTGTCCTGGGACCTTTACTGTTTGGAATCTATTTCTCTGAAGTACAAGCTAAAACTAAAGGTCTGTGGCTAACAAAGTTTGCTGATGACTGCAAACTGGGAGCAGTCATAGAATCTCCAAATGATGTCAACATCATACAAGAGGGTCTTATACAAACAAATGGTTGGTGCCAAAGTCATGGCCTTAAACTCAATGCAAAAAAAATGTGTTATTCATTTTGGTAAGAGTGATGTTCCTGCTAACTACCACATTAATAACAACACCCTAAGTACACACTCAGTGGTGAAAGAACTGGGCCCACAGGTTGGCAGCAACCTTATCTTTAATCACAATGTCTCCCAGTAGTAAGAAGGGCATTCTTTATTGCTCATCTCATAAGTAAGGGCATTATCTCCAGAAGAAAAAGAAGTTATAACCTCCCTGTACTCTTCCGTCATCAGGTCAATAAATGAGTACAATGCCCCTTTGGTATGTACCTTTCCAAGCACCTGTAGCAATTGGAGAGACCACAAAGGTTCCTCACAAGGAAAATTCAAGGTCTTCAGCATCTGTCCTATAAGGATTGTCTGAAATCACTGTCACTTTATTCAGTTTCATGCAGATTTCTCAGATGCGATCTCTGCCTTGCATATAAGGCAATCTTTGACCCTGCTTTACTGGAAATGTTGCATATCTGTAAGTCAAATGGTACAAAGGTTACTCACTCTAAAGTCCTTAACCTGGTATGTGACATTAATAGAACCTGCTGGAAGGACAGATTTGTCTCCTAGAGGTTACGACACCTTTGGAACAAGCTCCCGTTTCATGTCAAGCAGGGCATTTCATTGGCCCTCTTGAAATGCAATCTGGATGATTGGATGGGTAACCATAAATTCACTCTTGGGGTTCCACCTGTGTCCCTCATGGACAGGGGTGATAGGTGCTGATCATGGAAATAAGGGTAAAACCTGACTAGGCTTGAAAGGGCCCTAGGGTCATTAGCCTAGTAACCTCCTATGATTCTATGATTCGTGACAGGAAAATCTCTCTAATGTATGCATTATTTTATATGAAGCTATACATTTGGCATCCCGTGGGAGCACTGTTATAAAAGGGTAGTTAAAGTTAAACAAATGTTGATCTGTGTCATCCTCTAAATGCAAAAGGACATCTCAGAAAATACCACTTTTAGCACATGTTCACAGTCCTCATCTGGCCCCAACAGACTCCTCAGTAGCCATATCACAGTGCCACCTGTATGTCTGTACTGGTACAGCAGACATATGGCCTTTCCACCATGTAATGCCTGCAGGACCAGCATTGGCATACACACAGAGCTGTTTCTAGTCTGCAATAGACTGTTGGCTATAACGGACAATGCTGTTATTTTGAAGTACAACACTGACATTCAATGAAAATGTAATAATATTTCAATGTATTTCAATATTGTAAACCAGACATCTTTAGGAATCTGTAGTAAACCTCCAGGATTCCTCACTTGCCAAAACAGTATGACAAATCATGGAGGCCGATTTTTGGAATGAGATACCACATAAATGATTAGGATAATCATTTCTCTTTTAAACCTGTCTCCACTGCTTACATGAGTGGACTTTTCAGCAAACTCAAAACATGCTCCTCTTCTGCCGATAACTTACCTCCTCTTTTCCTTAAACTAGTTGCAAAATCCATCACATATCCCATTACTAATCAATAGATCGATCCAAGAAAATATTGTTCCTGACACCTGGTAGAAATTCTATGTCATATCCTTATATAAAGGAGGAAACTTTACTGACCCCTCTAATTTCAGGCCTTTAGCCATTCTGTGTCATCTTTCAAAAATGCTTGAAAAGTGCATTCATAAACAATTCCTAGATCATCCTCTATCCCCTAACCCCTACCCAACAGGGCCTTCACCCTAACCACAGTACTTCTACAGCACTAATATCTTTCACTCTGGCTATCTCTAGATCTAAAGGCAACAATACCTTCATCTTCTGTCTATTCCTTGACATTTCAAAGACCTTTGGCACTGTCTCCCACAACCTTCTCCTATCTAAACTTTCTAGCCTGAATCCCTTTAACTCTGCTCTTTGCTGGTTTGCTAGCTACCTTTCCAACAGACTTCAGTCAGTACAATGGCTCTCTGCATCCTCCCCCTTCCTTCCAATCCATACCGGGGTTCCCCAAGGCTCTATTCTTGGACCTCTTCTATTCAACATTTTCACAAATGACCTCTGCACCTCCTGTCCACACTCCTCATTAATACAATAATAGAGGACTCTACAATAATCACTTCCTCTAACAATCTGTCTCACGTCCTCACCCTTACTCAAAGATCTCTGCAATCAGTTGAGCAATGGCTAACATCCAACCAACTCCTACTCAACCCTAAGAAAATGAAAGTTCTCCTCTTCCTCCCTAAATCTCTCAAACTTCTCAAAACTACCCTCACTGGCTCCTGCCTCAACAACACTCCTATCATAGTTGAACCCCACACTAAACTATTAGCGGTCATCATAGACGACCAACTAAAATTCGATCTTCACATCCAACACTGCATTAAAAAGACTCATCAAAAACTTGGCTTGCTCAAAAGAAACAAAAAAATTCCTCAAAAATGAATATAAACTCTATATCTTGCACAGGACTATCTACTACCTACCCTATTTTGTGCTGCCCCAATTCTTACTAACCTACAATCTAATATTTTGACTAAGCTGGAACTCACATATAATAAAATTAATAGATTTGCTTCAAATCAACTGTATCATTCACACCATTTCCTATCTCTAAAAAAACTACAATGGCTAGAATTTCACCAACAACTCCTTCTGCCTCAGCTACACCTGACTCATTGTATCCTAAACCAACCCAGCTGCTGTCCTTCTCTCTCAACAATCATCACTATCTACATTCTTAATCATACACTCCTTAACTCTGACCAACACCTACTGGAGATTTACAAGCCCAAAATAACATTGGCAAACTTATCTACAATCACTCAGTGGCCAATGCTAGGAATAAATTAGCCCTATATTTAAGAAAGATTACTAATGCTAACTGTTTCAAAAAAAGCATTAGAAGGCAACCTGTTAAACTCTATGACTTGCTCTTGCCCTGACCCAGCTTAATCTACCTCTCCCTTTGCTGTAACTAACCTCTCCTTCGTCATTATTTTAGTCCTGCGCTTGTTCAAAAAAATAGGCTGCACTCTAATCCTACCCTTTTTCAAAAAATAGACTAGACTCAATACTCTCAAGACCAGAACTGACGTTATATTTTATCCAGAACCTACTTCATGCTATATATATATATATATATATATATATATATATATATATATATATATATATATATATATAAAATGTAATTTATGTTGATTACTGTTATTTTTTTTTTTCGCTTTTGTCAGATTATATCATATATGTATATATTGGAGCTTTTCTCCTCAGGCCTCAGCTGAAAAAGGGTATCTGCCCAGTCAGACTAACCTAGTCAACAAATATCAAAATAAAATAAACATAATAATGTGTTAGACCAAGTTTAACTGTCAGAAATATGTTTGTTTAAAGTGAGTATCATGACAAAATTAGATAACAGTCTATGTGATGATTGCAGTATGAACAGTTCACTCACATCTTACCCATGGCTGCTCAACTCTTTGTATATGAGCTTCTAAGGAACCCCATCACCTCATAAAACTGGCAGATGTTTTCTTCTATGCACAGCAATGTTTTCTAATATCATGAGCTAGAGTAAATTGCACTTTAGAAGCCCAATTTTTCAAATCTCAAGACAAGAAATGGCCTACAAACCAATCCATAATTTTAGATTCAAGAAAAGAAGTGCTGTTTTATCTTGGTAATTTTAAAGGTCCAAACACTTTAAAAGATGTTGCAGGTTTAAAAAGTAATCCAAGCACCAAAAAACGTAAAAGTAGTTAACGCAGTGTAGCACAGTAGCTGAGAAACTTCCAAATACAATGTGCAGTGACAGCAATCATAAGGGATGGTACAGAACAAGCAAAGATTGGATACTAATTTTATGTTCTTCACAGAGCTCAGAAATATAATGCTGTAAATGGAATTAATCACAGAATAACCAAATTGCTACATCCTTTGCTACACATGATAAGAACTCCACTTTACAGACTCTGGACCAGATTCCATAAACTTTGCGGAACTTGGTTCAATCTGCAGAGTTCCACACAATATTTGGGGCTAACCAGATAATATGCAAAGATGCCTCAGTCTATGTAGAGGACCTCAGAACAAGGCAGATGTAACCAGTGACATCAGAACAACCATAATCTATCCTGTCAAGTATTTATTCAAGGAAAATTCATTCATAAAGTAATACATGGATGTGTTTACTAATGCACATCTATGGAAGGTATACAAGCCCAATGGCACTTTCAGTAATACATGTAAAGTACTAAATGACAGCAAATGTGCATCAGCCATTATGTCTGAAAAGTGACAAATATCCACAAACACTTATGGATATTGTCTTAATATATAGACAGGCATATATAAATGCACCCATTACAATTTATGGAATCTGATGTAATCCACAAAAGTTCAAATAAAAAATTTAATTAACTAAAGTGAAGGTCAATCCAAGACACTTTGTCAGGTGTGCAGGGCATGTGTGGGGAGCACAAGTAATGCACACAAACCAAGGAAATAAGATGATAAAAAAGCAGATGTGGTAGGAGGGTGAAAAAGAGGTGCACACAAAAGGTATGAATAGGAAGGTCTGAGGGATAGTCAAAGGGGCATGGGCAATTTATTTTTGGTAGGAATAGTCCCCATTTTTGTTGAATAGAAAGGATGGAAGAGACAAGAAAAGGGAGGTGAGCAAAAGAGCCAGTACAAACATATAACAAATATCATAAGACATGACAAACAGAGGTCAGAAATATACATAAAGAATAGATAAGGTATGCCGACAGCGCATATATAGTCCGTACAACACAGGTGAAGGAATAATGACAAACAGGCTAGGGATACATACCAGCCCTGGTGAAATGCAAATCTACATATCTCCAATGCACAAATTGTTAAGATGTTGCAAGCTGGGTGACAGTCATACCAGTACAAGTATGACCGATCGTAGGTGTGTGAGCGTGTGTGTGTGTGTGTGTGTGTGTGTGTGTGTGTGTGTGTGTGTGTGTGTGTGTGTGTGTTGCAGAGCACTAAATGGGGAGTGCTGTCATTGCAGTACACAAAGGATACTGAATACAGTCATCCACTAGGCTGTCAGCAGTGCAAGTGTAAACCAAGTAACAGTAAGGATGAGCAAATGCAGGAGCAGACAAGACGAGGGCAGACTAGAACCTCCATCCCTGCATGGGAAAGGTAAACTACTAGGCACAGTGACAAACAGCAGTACCACAGCAAAATATTAATTTGAATATGTAATTACTAAATAAGTATACATACCACAAGTACAGGAGAAGTGGGCTCTATATGTCAAACACATATGCCATGCCAGATGCAACACATACAGATGTTGAGGTATACAATGTAGATGTGTAACATGCAATGGCAAAACATAACCAAATAAAAAGAATGCTCATCACACATACCCACACCAGTGACATGGAATATGAATGAAATAGTGTTACAAATATGATTAATGAAAGCTAAGAAATTCAAGCCTCTGCAAGGGTAGGAAGCATATAAATATATCAGTATTGCAAAACACACAAGTACAACATAAACCCTGATGGAATCTACTCAAATGTCAGCACTTTCTGTACATATGCACCTAAAATATGCCATGTAGATATGCAACATGTAGGCCAAAGCTATAATGGGGAAGCAAGATGGGCAACAAAAGTTCACATCACTGTGGAAATGCCAGCAAGAGTAAGTAGGCAGAGAATAAAGCAGGATAACTATAGCTAAGGAGACATAGTACACATGCATATGTCCACAAGACAAGATGGACCTTGAAATGTGCATTGTAGCAAATGGCCAACATCTGATATATGTGCACAGTGCATTGACAAAGGCTATAATCATGTCTGTGCACAAATTGGACAAACAACCCAGTAATGGGCAGCACAGTAGTTCAGCAGTTAGCATTGTCACCTCACAGCAAGAGGTTTTTCAGTTCGATTCTCAGCTGGGGTGCCTTCTGTGCAGAGTCTGCATGCCCTCCCTGCATTTGCGTGGGTTTCCTCCAAGTGCTCCAGTTTGCTCCCACATCCAAACACGTGTCTGGAGCATTTCTCCCGGGGCTTCTGCTGAAAATGGGCTCTGTCCCAGTCAGACTTTCCCAGTAAACAAATGTTAAATGAATAAATGTGCAACAGTTAAACAGCAAATAACATGGGTATGCAACAAAGGTAGGTTTGAATATCCCATACCTATATATACTGCATGAAAACAACAGATGGCATAATCACCATCATTGATATAAATATCACTGTACATGCGTAGGACTGATCACATTGCAGTCCTGTGTACCAAGTACAGTACAACAAAATAGAATAAGTGCATGTAACCTGTTACATATGAGAGTGATGATTGTGTGTCAGTCGTATTACATCCATAGACATGTACATTCATGTGAAGCAGTGCATATATACTACAAATGTGCACACATGGACATGTATGTTAAACCATGCACACATGTCCTAATACAAGCTATGTTAAAAAAGACTAACTATTGCCATAAGCAAGATACAGACAAAAAGGGGTGTGATGAATGATGCTAAAAAAGCATTACCTCTGTATATTCGCTATGAGACCAGTGAATGTCAATGCACTCTGTGAAGGATATGTGCTCATCTGTACCTCTCACAATACTGTAAGACAGCATGGTACAATAACTGGCAATGCATGGCACATGCAAGGCATTGTGTCAGTGGGACAGCATGACCCAACAATGTTACCTATGTTACAAAATCAAGGACATGTCATGTTGTTGAACAGATGTAAGACAGCAACAATTGATACACAGATGGGTGCAATAACTCACATGGATAACATGCAAATAAACACACTTGACTGATCTCACTGGGTTATGTGAGAAGAATCAGAATAGTGTAGTATGTGAGTTGCTGTCATCCCTCATAAGTATATACAGGAACAACACAAGCAGAACACTTGTGTCCCACTTGCATTATACTAACTGTAAAAGTCATATCTATCACAGATAGGGCCAGAGTGTATTGGATATAACAATATTATGCTTCACTGCATGCATAGGAGTACACACATACAGAATGAAGAAGTAGTACCCCTGCCCATATGGAGCAATATATGCAGTAATTACGACATGTGATGATCATGTAAATGATAATGGTAATGCATGTGTCATTTTGTAATGTGAGTGTTATATTTCAGAAGCAAGATAAAGCTACATATGACCCGATATGGGTAGTGAACATTATGATGTATGTCAGCAAAGCATGATAGCAATATCAGTTGTCAGCACAACTGTCACTAGGCCATAAAAAATGAATATGGAAAACAACATGGTGATAGCATTACAAAAGTGGATCCCACAGGCAATGCTTACATTCCTGAGGGGCCACCCTGGTGGGGTTGACCATCACAAGAGTTTTCTCTCTGTCAACCTCCCAGAAGGAGTCATGCATGGCTAATGCCATATCCTAAAAGAAGTTACCCATCATAGACCACACCTTTATCTGGAAGACATTTGTCATTATGTTCCAGACCAGAAAATAATCTGCCTGGCATGGTGATGGACGTCTTCTCCTCTGAGCCGCAGGAACAATGGCACATGCAGGTCCTGGTCTGTCATCCTTGGCATCACCCCCACCCCACCCCACCCAGTCATTATCCTGGTCCTCGGAATCAGACATGGCTGTCAGTGGTCTGGCATGTTGTCATCATCATCATCATCATCCAACTGGTGAGCCAGCATGGGCCCCATGCTGTGTGAAACTTTAACACAGAAACATAATATACATAGCAGGTATTAACTTAAAATTAGTGAATAATTGAAAAATCATACAAAACTTAGTGTATATGTTGCAACTATTATGTATGTGATGTTACACTACTTTCTGACCTTATCCAACTCTATCACCCTCTGTGATGTCAGGCCTAATCAGGTCTCAGATCTAATCCATACAAAATTACAAAATGGTGTGTAATATGAATCACAGTCATATATATGCCAAACATTTCTGAAATAAAACACAATCACTGATAAGGCATACACATACATGCATATGTCAGTGAAAATACATTTGCATTATGCTGTATATAGCAGACATCATATACATTGTGTGACAATGTACAATGTGTTGCTATGACAGGTCAGTTTCAAAACATGACAGTAGCCATATGAGTATGTATAGTATACCAAAACAGAGATTACACAATGCACAAGAAATGTTTCTGAAGCATCATGAAGGGCCTGGAAAGGAACTCTCTTTCACAATAACAAAAAACTTCTCCAAAGCCAACTTCATGCTACTCAAGTCAGAAGTGACAAACTTCATGACACTCATGCAGACGGGAACTGAAAGTTCAACTGCTGAATCCTACACTAAGGCACTGTATGAGCACATCCACTCATGCATGAATCGTGCCATCCCAAATAGAACCAAAATGCTCTCATCCAAAAAAAGGAAGCCAATCTGGTGGTCCCCTACCATAAACAAACTTTACAACAAAAGGAAGAAACTTTTGCAGAAAAGAGGAAAATCCCAGGATGCAAAAAACTCCCTTACTAGCCTCAGTAAGAAACTGAGATGCCTCATAAAATCCTCCAAAGCTAGTTACGAAAATAAAATTGCCAAAGATTCCAAAGACAACCACAAAGCATTCTATAACTATGTCAAGAATCTAAATGGCAATGCTCAGATCTGCTCTGAGCTAAAACAGAATGGCATTAAATATACTGATCTGAAGGATATTGCCAATATCCTGGCAGATCGATTCAGTGCCAACTTCACCCCCCTCTCACCCCCTAAATGGCCCATTTCAATACCGGAAGATTGCCAAATTCCAGTAATAACGGCCACACAGGTACAAAACGCACTCTCTAAAGCCAAGAATACAGCATCCATGGGACCAGATGACATCCCGGGCTGTGTACTACATGAACTACAATACGAACTGGCACCTCACCTAAGTGTCATGTTTAATCATAGCCTCACCTCAGGTTTCGTGCCCACTGAGTGGTGTAGAGCTACAGTTATCCCAATCCACAAGGGGGGATCCACCTTGGATCCCGGAAGCTACCATCCCATCAGTCTGACAAGCCTTATCTGCAAGGCCATGGAGTGTATTATCATGGAACTTATAAACAAAGACATTGGCAACCTTCAAACACTGGACCCCACCCAGTTTGGGTTTGTGAAGAGCCGATCTTGTCTCCTGAACCTGATTGACTTCTTTGAATCAGTCTCCAGAGCCATGGACAAGGGTAAGGTGGTCCACACAGCCTATCTAGACCTTGCCAAGGCCTTTGGCACCATCCCCCACTCTGGAATCATAGATAAACTTACTAAGTTGGGCATTAATCCCTATGTCACCCAATGGGTTCCTAAATGGCTTACTGATAGAACCCACACTGTAAAAGTAGCCGACTCCAAATCCAGCTCCAGACAAGTGACAAGTGGAGTACCTCAGGGTTCAGTCCTGGGAGCGCTCTTGTTTGGCATCTACTTCTCTGAAGTACAGGTCAACACTAAGGGACTCTGGCTAACAAAGTTTGCAGATGACTGCAAACTGGGAGCCATTATTGAATCCCAAATGATGTGGATACTCTACAAAAGGGCCTTACAGAAACAGATGCTTGGTGCCAGAGCCATGGTCTCAAGCTCAATGCCAAGAAATGTATTGTTATCCCCTTTGGGAAAAAACATGTATCCATGAATTACCATATAGGTGGCAGTACACTAAACACAGAAAGTGTGATAAGAGACTTAGGGACACAGGTGGACAGTGGTCTCACCTTCGATAACCACATCGCCAAAACAGTCAGAAAATCCTTCTATGTGGCACACCTCATCACGAAGGGCTTTTCATCCAGAAAAAAGGAGGTCATTGTCCCACTGTACTCATCCCTCATTAGACCCATTATAGAATACAACACCCCATTTGGTATGTACCTCTCAAGACATCTGCAACAACTGGAAAGGCCTCAGAAATACCTCACTAAAAGAATCACAGGCCTAAAGCAGATGCCCTACACTGACCGCCTTAAAAAACTCCAGCTATACTCTGTCGCATATCGTCTACTCAGAGGCGATCTCTGCTTAACATACAAGGCCATGTCAAACCCAGAGCTGTTGGACATGCTACACTTAAAGAAATCCCAATCCCTCAGAGCTACATGCTCCAGGGATCTAAACCTTGTCATCACAATAAACAAAACATGCTGGAGGGATAGGTTCCTGACCCAGAGACTCCCCAGACTCTGGAATAGATTGCCCATACATGTCAAGCAGAGTGGCTCTTTGGACCTCTTCAAGAGGAACCTTGACAATTGGATGGGAGAAAGGAAATTCACCCCAGGGATCACGTCAGTCGCCCTGCTAGACAGGGGTCCAGGAAAGTAAATAATGTGGGAAGAAATAGCCAGGGAATCATTATGGCTAGGCTTGTATAGGCCCTAGGGCTGATAGCCTAGTACCAACCTATGAACCTATGAACCTATGAATAGTGTTATATATGTGGATGTGAAGCACATGGCAAGTTATCCCATATTTTCATATCTATCTGCTGCTTCAAAGTATGTACTGACATGTGTCACATAAAACAATCAGCCTTAAAGGCAGACATCTGAAACAATTATGCATTACTGTAATGTCAGATTTGCACCAACATGACTGCAAAGAGATGATATGACATGCAATTAACAACACCAAAATTTATGAAACAGGACATGGAATGTTTGTCCAAGTTACATCACAGTGCAGAACATTTGTTGTGACATTGCAATGGTCACCAGATCTGGCCCATAATGTTTATTTATACGTTGTACAACAAAAGACACAAAGGTGTAATTATAGCAAGTGTAATGTCATGATTTTGCAGCATTCTAAGTGTTACAGTATTCATATATGAATGATCATAAGATCATAGGATCATAGGATCATAGGAGGTTACAAGGTTAATGGGCCCAGGGCCCTTACAAGCCTAGCCAAGTTCAACCCATGTTCCCAAGGGTATCTGGTTCAAGCAGAAACTAAAATCATCACGTATTGCCCCTGTCCAAGAGAGACACAGGTGAAACCTCCAGGGTCAATTTCTGGTTACCCATCCACTAATCCAAATTATGCTTAAAGATGGCCAATGAGGGGCTTTGTTTAAGATGAATAGAAAGCTTGCTCCAAGGGTGGGGCAACCTCTGTGAGACAGATTGCTCCAAAGGTGGGGCAACCTCTGTCAGATAGATTGCTCCAATGTTGGGGCAACCTCTGTGAGACAAATCTGTCACTCCAGCAAGTTCTGTTGATGTCACATACCAAGTTAAGGTCCTTTGAGTGAGTGGCCTATGTGCCATTTGACTTGTGAATGTGTAGCATTTCCATTAAAGCTGGGTCACAGATTGCTCTATATGCAAGGAAAAAGTTACTTCTGAGCAGTCTGTAAGACACAGAGTAAAGTGAGAATGATTTCAGTTTGTCCGCATAAGACAGATCTTGAAGACCCTGAATTTTCTTTGTAAGGAACCTTTGTGGTCTCTCCAATTGCTGCAGGTGTTTGGAAAGCAACATACCAAAGGGAGTGTTGCACTCTATTTTTGGCCTGATGAGGGAAGAGTACAGGGGGTTATAAACTCTGTTTTCCTGGAGACAATGCCCTTACATATGAGATGAGCAATATAAAATGCCCTTCTTATCACTGGGAGACATGGTAATCGAAGTTAAGGTTGCTGTCAACGTGTGTGCCCAGATCTCTCACCACTGACTGTGTGCTTAGGGTATTGCTATTGATGTGGTAGTTTGCAAGAACATCCCCTTTACCAAAGGGGATGATAATGCATTTTTTTACATTAAGTTTAAGACTATGACTTTGGCACCAGTCATTAGTCTGTAAGACCTTCTTTCAGGATGTTGACATCACTAGGGGTTTCAGTGATAGCTCTCAGTTTGCAGTCATCAGCAAACCTTGTCATCCACAGTGATTTAGTTTTAGCCTGTACTTTGAAGAAGTAGATTCTGAACAGTAGGGGTCTCATAACTGATCCCTGTGTAACACCACTGGTTACAGGTCTGCTGGAGGAGGTGGAGTCCCCTATTTTGACAGTATGGGCCCTATCAGTGAGCCAGTTTGCAACCCACCTGACAATATATGGGTTTATACCCAGCTGGGTGAGTTTATTAATGATGCCTGAGTGGGGGATTACGTCAAAGGTCTTGGCATAGTCTAGGTAGGCTGTAGGCTCAGATCTTCCCTCGTCTATGGCTTTAGCAACTGTGTCAAAGAAGTCCAGTCATGATCTCCCCTTGACAAAGCCAAACTGCATGAGGTCGAGCATTTGGAGATTTCCTATACCTTTGTTAATAAGGTCCATGATGATTTGTTCCATGGCCTTCCAGATAAAGCTGGTCAGGCTAATGGATTTATAGTTCCTGGGGTCTGTGGATGCACTCCCTTTGTGCAAAGGGATGATGGCAGCTGTTTTCCATTCCACTGGGATGAAGCCAGTGCTTAGGTTGTAATTGAAAAAGTGTGCTCAATGGTGAAGCTAATTTCCATTTTAACCCATGTAGAACACAGCTCAGGATGTTGTCTGATCCCATAGAGGCTGTGTTTTTGGCCTTGGAGAGGGCATTTATGACCTGCTCCTCAGAGATACTAAGCAGGGGATGGGTATTAGAGATGCTTTGGGGTGTATGTGGCTGGAACAGTGGAGTGAAGTTTTCACTGAATCTATCAGCCAGCAGGTTTGCTATATCCACAGGTTCTACATAAGCAGTACCATTAACTACGAGTTCAGTGCAAATCTGGGCCTTACCTTTGAGGTTACGGATATAACTAAAAAACACCTCATAGTTTTCCTTAGTTAGGAAAGTTAATTTGGATTCATAGTTGGCTTTGGAGAACTTCACTAGGAATCCTGTTTGCTTGTTTAAGTTGAGGAGGGAGTCTTTCCAGTTTTGAGACTGTTCCTACTCTTAGACAGCAATTTCTTTCTCCTATTGTATAGCCTATTAATGGCAGTTGTCCATTAGGTAGGTTTGGTTTTCCTTAAAGATCTTAATTTGGTTCTATCAGGTACTGCAGAGTCAATAAAATGGTACAGGTGCTTGTATAAAGCATTGTTGTATAACTCAGCAGAGGTGTCCGTTCCATCAGTGGGGGGAAGGGCTATGAAACTACTTATGCAGTCAAGTAAGAGGTTGTAATTGGCCTTGGAGAAGTATGATGATGTAATAGTAGGCCATGAATGTGTCAGAATGGCCATCATATACTGTTATTAAGTTTATCTGATACAATACATAACATGCAGTATTCAGTTTATCAGGCATACTTTTGTTACTAATTGTACACTTACTGACATATTAGCCTTCAGATTGCATTTAACACACATATGTGTACAGCACACAGACATATACTGCAGAAAATTCTGAGACAAATATGCCATGGTATACCATTCTAGCATGCAACTGTAACATTGGGTCTCAA
Organism: Protopterus annectens; assembly: GCF_019279795.1. Classification (NCBI taxonomy): domain Eukaryota; kingdom Metazoa; phylum Chordata; order Ceratodontiformes; family Protopteridae; genus Protopterus; species Protopterus annectens. The sequence goes on along the minus strand of NC_056727.1, from coordinate 580,890,512 downwards.
TTACAAAAAACATGGTCCTATATATGTTAACATTAGCACCAGACCTTTGGGAATGTAGCTTACCAGATAAGACTTTATTAATTTTCTGGCACATATTGATAGGTTTAAGAGAGGTTACCTGTATATCAAATATTTGTAAGTAATTTAGAATTAATTGGTTTATTCAGCTGTTTGGTCTTTATGCATTTGTATTACCATGACTCATTAAATGAATAACTTTTTTAGTGAATTGTATTTAACTAAGTACTATCCTTGTGATGAATTATTCCCTGGAAGGCTTTATGCCGAAGTACTAGGAAGCACAGTAAAGCTTGGATGGTGACCGTTTCTCCAGTCTTCTGTGTGTGTTTTGGTTTTCAGTAGTTGTACTGCCTTAGTGGTGGAGTGTTTTTTCTACGGTATGTCGGTAGCTGGAGCTTCAGACATTGGAGGCATATCTGATTCCAACTTAGGGTCAATTCCTTTTCATGTGCTGAGATGTGGAAAGAAAGGGATAAGAAATTGACCTTATCTGACCATTGGTCTTGTGTAGAACTGGGTGATCAACTTGCATTGAGGTATGAAAAGTTGGAACGTCTGTTTATCAAAGAAGTGTCTATTTTATGACACTTGTTTACTGGAAAAATATATCAGTTTGAATTTAACTCCCTGAGGTTTAAGGGTGGATAAGCTACCAGCTTCTGAATTTTTGGAAGCTGAGACCAATCTTTTGGAAGAATGGAAAAACATTTCCTTGCAGTGCACCTTAGGGTGGCTTAAGGTGCTGATTAAGAAGAATAATTATCTCCAGGGATTCCAAAATGGTGGTCGACTAGTGAACAGCCTATGCACAGAGCTCCTCACCTCAACTACTTTTTCTAAGATACTACACACTTCGAAAAGAGCTACTTTACCTTAATTTCTTCGGTAATTGCATCACCTTCGCAGTGGGAAATATCTCATAATAGACTTTCATCATCTCTGGCTCTTCCACAGTGTTATTTCCACAAGTAACTCAGGGAGGCCTGCTCCTACTTGAAACACCTCTAACTCCACATGGCTAAACAGACAAAAACAACAAATGACTCTTTTACAATGGAAACTCAAACAATTAAAGCCAAAGCCTCAGCAATTTTTTCACCTGAAAAAGAAGTCCTTTCAAAAAGACAGAGAACAAATAAACAAAATGCGGAGCCTATCAAAAGTGATACAAATAGTAAAGAAGACTCTAGCTTCCACATGGATGAGTTGAAGCAGGCCCTTCAGCCCATCCAATCTGCCATACAAAGCTTCTCGGAACAACTTTCAACCATAGGTAAATCAATCAATCAAATTGTGGACAGAGTAGACACACTTGAGCAAAAGGTACAATCCAATGAGTTCCAACTACAATCCGTATCTGATGATCTGCGTGCCAAAACAGCCTCTTTATTAGATCTACAGACAAAACTTACAGATCTAGAAGCTAGAAGCAGACGTAATAATATATTAATAAGAGGTCTCCCAGAGAGCTATGACAGTCAAGGCTTACTTGCTATAACAAAACAAATATTTGAATCACTTCTTCACCCAGAAGGGGAAAAAAATATCACAATTGAGAGAGCCCACCGTGCGCTTCATAAAAGACAAGATTCCTTAGCTCCTCGCCAAATATACACAAGACTACTGAATTTCCAGACAGTTCAACAGATTTTATATGCAGAAAAAAAAATAAAAATTTCCTGTGGAATAATCACAAATTAACTTTTACACAAGATTTACCCATCTCCATTAAGGAAAACAGACAGAAACTAGCTCCGTTTTGTTCAGACCTAATTAAAAGAAACATCAGATTTCAAATGCGTTACCCAAATACTCTGATCTTTTCCCAACATGAAACTAAATATACTGCAACCTCCCAAAATGAAGCAAAAGAGATCTTCCTTAAAATATTTAACAAGGTTCCTGATCTTGGATAAATGCATAATCTTCCAGCACAAGCGTTTCAGCAGTTTTACACCTCATATGCTTAATTCACTCACCGGAGGCTTCAGGGACATCGTCGCTCTCTATTTCAGCGTCAACATTGCCTATTTAACAGATCTGAGACTGTTTATAACAGTAAAAACATCCATCTTTCTGTTCAAAGGCAGATCCACGTGTCAAGAAAGGAACGCATCTTCGTCGCGAGGTTTCCAGTGGGACTCCTTTTGCTGGGACTCTTGAAGTGTACGCTCGCTAGGTCTGTTCTCCTTCAATCGCGCTTATAGCGCTGAACATAATTAAAAGGTCCTGCTTACTGTGTTCGGATCCCCTGTACATAGTACAGGTTTGCAAACAGTTTTTTATGGTTGGGACACTCCAGTTACGTTAAATGAGGACCATGATGGTCTGTTTAAACTCCTCGACCCTATGTTGCAAAAAGCATATAAAGTAAAGGCATAAACACCTTCACTAACAAATACACAACTCACATAGAAACATAATAGATGTCAGGAAGAGTTTTTTAGTTCTGACTGTAGCAGGATGTTACATTATAATTAACTAAACAAACTCATATCTTTAGCAAATCTTGTTCATTTGTAATAATCAGCATATAGATACACTTACACTGTCTTTCTGTTTTATTGAACTAGCTGCAGTTTACAGCTAGAGAAGCTTCCATATAGAGTTGGGAATTTAAGAAAGAAATAAGGCTCTGTGTGTCAATTGCTAATGGGGGCGGGGTGGCCATGGAGTCTGACATAATGCTGTAAAACAAATGTAATGATTTAATTTAACTTAGCTGGCAGTTAAAAGCTATGTAGGGGTTTTAAAGACCACTTATACCCAAATCAGTAGTGCTTAAATCTGGTAAATGGTAAACACAGAGAGAGGGAGGATCTCAACAACACAACAAGACTCTTAGTTTTAAACTAGCTCTGCTATTATCAGAGTCTGCTCATTGGAAATACCTTTTTGCCCGAACAACACCACAACTACTTATTCTGTTTAGCTTTTCAACCATTTACAACTTTTGTTATACTGTCAGATTCACTAGTATCAGGCTCTTGTATACGACGAGCTTAATAATGCTTTAGGGTTATACCAATTCTACAATTTACCTGTTGTGTGTGAAATTCCATAAGAAATGCTACTACTTGAAATAAGTCTGTTATATATGGTATTCATAGATTTACATTTCTCACATACATTAAGCTTAAGCGTTTAGGCTTACAAGCGTATGTTTATTTACACAAGGTCATACTTACATGACATACTAGTAGGTGTAGCATTTACATACGGATGCTGTATGTGCACTGTAGTAGGGATCTAGTTTGATAACCCTTTGGATGAGAATTTTTATGTATATATGTATAGAACTGTTAGGGTTTTCTTTTGTTAGTTTTTATACTTCTTCGCCTAAGGGGTTTAGGTGGGTAGGCACTGGGGCATGTCAGAAGGAGTATTTTGCTACTTCCTCCTCTACATCCAAACTTTTTGCTGACACAGATATGATAAGGTTCTCCATCTCCATCTCTGCCTATTGCAAGCACAAGACAGTCTCTTTCCAACACACATTATTTTACCCATATATTACATTAAGTCTCCAAATATATAATGTTTCCTTATACCCTGTTAGTTTTTAACTTACATGAGTTGGGCCGTTGACTCTTGGAATATCAAAGGCTTACAAAATACCGCTAAAAGAAAACTGTTTCTCCACCTGATTTTTAAATCCCAGGCTAATATTAGCTTTCTCCAGGAAACACACCTATCTGAAAATGAATGGGAGAATATAAAAAATAGAAAATGGATCAGGTCCATAATAAGTGCTGGTGATAGCACAAATTCGAAGGGGGTGGCCATTATAATTAAGAAACAATTCCAGGAAGCTATTAATGAATATAAATCCGATACAAACGGCAGATGGTGTTATTTCACCTCTACACTCCCAGATTCCTCCAAACCAATTATGTTCTTGAACCTATATGGTCCTTGCTCTCAACAACAAACTTTTATCTTAGAAATCTATAACATACTAAACTCATTTCCAAATTACTTATTCATAGTAGGAGGGGACTGGAATGTGGTAATAGACCCTAGCCTAGATCGCACCAGCAAATCCTCCTCTTATAACTTCCAAGCTTCTATAGCCTTAGAGGAACTTATCTCAGATTTTAATCTTGTAGACACTATCACTTTTAGTAATATTTCGACCAAAGAAAATTTATATACCTTCTATTCTAATTGTCACAAATCTTGGTCACGTCTAGACTTCCTTCTGATTTCGGACCCCCTATCTAAATTTAAAAATACTTTTAATATTGAACCCAGATCTCTCTCCGATCATGCAAAAATCTCTCTTAAAATTAGATTCAACATGCCTGATTTTACCTTTGCTAACTGGACCCTTAACAATAACCTACTAAATAATAAAGATATATTAAATAAAATTAATAACATGTTGTTGGTTCTCGACATTAATCTTACAAAATCCCTAATCCCTCCAGACATTCAATGGGCGGCTTGTAAAGCTGAAATGAGAGGTTTTTTGATTAGCAAAGCTTCCTTTCTTAAAAAACTCAACATTAAAAAAGAAAATACTCTATCCTTTAAACTCTCATCTTTAGAAAAAAGTCAGAGATTATCTCCAGACCCAAAAACTGAAGTACTGATCAACTCCACGCACAAAGAATTACTAGAACTTCACTCACAGAATTATTCCCTACAGGAACAAAAACTTATAGCAACATATTCTGAATGGGCTCAAATCCCCTCAAGAACTTTGGCAAGAATATTAAAAAATAATAACGGTGCTCCCAGAATATCCACCCTTCACTATCAAGGGAAAATCTACAATTCAGATTCTGAAATAATACATTTATTCTTTGAATTATTTTCAGATATCTATAGTAGCAATAAACACGATACTCTCAAACCCCAGATGGAGTCTTTTCTTAATTCCATTAATTTCCCCTCTATTGAACCTAATCAAGTCTCTCTCTTATCTGCCCCACTTACCATTCAAGAAGTCCAAGACATCATAAACAACCTTAAAAGAGGCAAATCTCCGGGCCCTGATGGCTTCACTACTAACTTCTACAAAGCCTTTTGCCCAAAAATATCCTCCATCCTATTGAAAGTCTTTAACTGTATCATAAAGGAGGGTATTACTGACTTACATTGGAACAACTCAAAAACCATCTTACTATTAAAAAATAAACAAGACAAAGCAGACCCACACAATTACAGACCAATCTCGTTAATAAATGTTGACATTAAGATTCTTGCTGCTATTTTAGCTAATAGATTACAAAAGATACTCCGTCTTTAATTCCCCTGACCAAGCTGGTTTTATGAGCAATAGACACACATGGGATAATACCCTAACTTTGGATTCCCTAATACAATTTACCAAAAAAGACAAAAACCCAATATATGCCCTAACTTTGGATGCCTCTAAGGCTTTTGACAGAGTCAACTGGGACTTTTTGTTTGCTACTTTGTTCCATTTCAATATACCTAAATCCTTCTCGGATATGATCAGAACACTTTATACAAAGTCTTACACATACCTTTACATAAACAAACAAAGATCCAAGCCAATATTGATTACTAATGGAACAAGACAGGGTTGCCCACTTTCACCCTTTCTCTTTAACATTTTTATCGAGCCCTTCTTTTTATATATCGCGCAGAATACTCACCACAACATTCCTAAAATCCTAAACACACATGTTGCACTATCAGCTTTTGCAGATGATTTAAATCTATACTTCCAGTTTCCCAACTCAGACCTACCCAAAATCTTTGATGCCATCAAGTACTTCTCTACTGCATCAGACTACCTAATTAACAATAAAAAATCACATATTTTCCCAATCAATCCCAACTCCCACAAATCTTTCTATTTCCCTGAGTCCTCTTTACAAATAACATATAACCTTAAATATCTAGGTATCCATTTTGAACATAACCAAGCTTCCATGCTCCAAAATAACCTACTAAAAACATGGTCCACCATCCAGCAAGATCTACAAAGATGGAAACTTATGAATTTAGCTTTCTTGTCCAAAGTAGCAATAGTGAAAATGAATGTCTTACCCAGACTCTTATATCAATTCAATGCTTCGGATATGGTAGTCTTTAATAACTTCTTTTCCAAAATTGAAAAAGACCTAGCTAGGTTCATCTGGTTCCCGAAGTCAGTCAGGATCTCTTACTCTAAATTAACTTATCCTAAGGAGAAAGGGGGGTTAGGCCTTCCAAACTTTCAACTGTACTACAAGATTATCTGCTCAAACAGAGTCTGGTCTATTTCAAATTTTAGCAGCAAAAATCATACCCACTCTCCATCATGGTTAAAAATCTGGCATCACCATATTATTTCTAACAAAATTAATCCTCAGGCTATTCCCTTCCTATCCACTTTTTCTATAAACAATTGTAATCTAGCACATTCTCTGAAACATAAAATTAGGCTTTTCCAAAAACTTATTAAAGACATCAAACTGGAAAATATTCTACCCCTGCTCCAACCACTCCATCAAAATCCAAACATCAAAATCAATAATGTAATGTTGGACCTTACTAAATTTCCTCTCATCAAGGATCTCAATGTATGGGACATCCTCAAACATAGGTCAAAATCTCTTCCTGAGCTACGGTTAATTCTTGGAACCAATAACAAATACACAGTTATTCTTCGACAACTAAGAGAAATTATACTTGCACAACATTTCAATCTTTCTCCCAACCCTCAGGAAATTAACAAATTAGTTGAAACTATATCTGTAATATCGAGCACTAAAAAAACAATTTCATCCTCTTACAAACTATTGAATACTTTGCTATACAACTCAAACTGTCTCTTCTCCAACTATTGGAATACCGTTGGTTCTCCTATTTCAGAGGACCAAAACTCTCAGCTATAAAATCTACTTTAGAACTCTCCTTTTAAAAACTCTTATACACCCAACTGATGCTAAACAATAATTCCTACTACACTCCTGTAATACTCAATAAATTTAACCCCAACTCATCCCCCTCGTGTACCTGTTGTCCCCATCCGAGAGCGGATCTACTACACATTATGTGGTATTGCAACCACTCTTACAAACTCTGGTGCTCTCTAAAAGTTCGTTTACAAAAAATGGGTTACTACACCTCCACCCTCTCGTGGGAAACAGCCATTCTCCATATTCCTACCTCCAAATTATCTAAAGTACAACTCCACATTTTAATTATTCTCTGTTCACTTATTAAACTATACATCACTAAAAATTGGTTAGATCGCACCAAACTTAGTTGGAATGGTTTCAAAGAGATGGCTTTCAAACACATCTCAGCTCATAAATTCATTATAAAAGGCCCCAAAAAGAGAGCTTATTTTGGTAAACTATGGAAGAAACTTATAGATTTGATTCTTACTGAATAACTTCCCATTCATACCTTGAGTACAACAGGTATCCTTATCCCTGTTAATGTATCGGAGAACCACTGCTAACCCAATCAATATTATATTTTTGCAATACCACTGCAGAGGAAATGTAGCACATTTTGTTGTAAATATTGTATATAATTGTTTTTGGTTAAATTGATTACAATGCTCTCATCGTGCTGTTCCTTTCCTTCTCATATGTATCATTGCTAAACTATGTGGTAACTCACAATATTCTGTAATTATTCATCGTTGCATGTTAATGTGCATAACTGTAATGTTTTTCCTTTCTCAGTATGCATTGTTTCATATTTTGAAAAATAAAAGAATTATTTGAAAAAAAAAAAGAATAATTATCTCCATAATCAGGTACCGGGCTCAATCTTGGAGCTACAAGAAGAACTTAAGGTGGAGACAATGACCAGCACATTTAGTATGGGGGTAAAGCTACTATCCTTGTGATGAATTATTCCCTGAAAGGCTTTATGCCTAAGTACTAGGAAGCACAGTAAAGCTTGGATGGAGACCTTTTCGCCAGTCTTCTGTGTGTTTTTTGGTTTTCAAATAAGATTTTCACTCACATCAGCATACACACTAAGAACAGCTATTTAAGACGATGGCTCCTATTCTATACTCAATGTTTGCCTCACACATTTATGTTGTGGCGTCAATATAACATTGAACTTTCTACAATAACTCATCATTACGTGAAACAATTCTGTCATGTTTAATACCGTGGTTAAAATATTTGAGTTAAAAATATATTGCAAGATTAACAATCAATGGTACACCTAAAATATATATGCAAATGAGATGAGCAATACAACATGGTCAATGGGTGACATTGCAACATTATGAAATCAGAATGGAATTTGAAAGCTTTCCAACAACTCCCAAGCACAGCAACAGCATGCAATAGCTAGAAATTATGCATATGACACACATGTATAACTGTCCCTCAAAAAATATATCACTGTAATTGACTGCATTTGTGTTATGCTTACATATGTACATGTACAGTTAAAAAATGTAATGATGATCATGAATATACTATGCAGTACCTCAGATATAAAATAAAATGAGGACTAGTTTGTGACACATGACTAAAATAATATAGTACATAATGCTGTGTTTAACAAATCATCAAAGTGCAATTATACAGCATTGCAAGAGAAGTAGAACTCAAGAAGTGCATGCCAATAACAGTCTGCCAACAACATTAAGAATGTTGAGTTAGCAAGCAAAAAATCAATAACACAATAGGCCGGATGTGCAATATATAATTCACTGACAACAACCGCGATACATAACAAGTTTATTACTGCCTGCTGTACAAACAAAAGTAACAATACAAGAAACTTACATGTAAAACATTCAAAATAAAAAAAAATCAAAATGCCACTTGAACACAGATTTCATTTACATCCTGTCAACTAAAAGCACATGACCTCAGTTTAACAGAAAACACCTGTTGATAACACGAGACAACTTTCCACTTAAAATGATGTAAATGTTAATGTTATTCACACTAAATCATTATGTATTGTGCAGACCTTGTAGAAGCATTATAGGAAGTCTGATATAACATTATCATGCCTGAATGTCATAAGACTATGTCTAAACCTGAAGATTTAAATATGTTAATACAATTTCTGGAGACAGACAGGTGGAAAGTAATAACACATTCGTGTCTCCCACCATTGGTTCTGAAACCTGTGGATAAGTTCTATCCACAAGGCTCAATTCCTGGTATTATCTTTTACAGCTACAAACAGAAAAAGATGATGGCAGGAATTCAGTAAAGCTTACAAATTTTTTTTCTGGTGTACACGAGCGTGGACAATTTTAGATTCAGTAAGCGTCGCTTAGAGGCACGCAAGCACGCGTAAACAGAGAAAGTTCCGTGGAATGCAAATTACCTCATAAGCAGTTGAATCTTATGCAAATAACCCAGATGGAACAATCCAACAAGCAGAAAGGCATCTGTGTAGACTCTGTGTCGGTGCCTGAAATATATGCATATTTTTTTTCCACAAACAGGAGTCTACACAAGCAGAAAGGGATGTAAAAGTCCACAAATATGGACATAACTCCCCAGAAAATATTAGATGACAGACATATATGTGCAAAAGATACATTGTGGATGTCTGAAAAAGGAAGGGAATATGTGAAATAAATAATAATATATTTTTTTATAATTTTGGCAAACATTACTAACAGAAATAGAAAAAAAATAGTAACATTTGTAATATGCTTTTCACAAATATACTGTAAGACCTTGAGTCGGGTCCATACAATGGTGCATATGTGCTGTCACCAAGTTCACACAGCTACAAACCATGTAGTATCTAGGCTGTCAGCATGGATATAGATGCAAATGAAGTGGATTTCCTAAATTGCTAAAAGGAGCAACCATGTCCGCATATCCCCTTTGTGTAGGCTCCTACAAGATGTTGATATTCCAAGGCAATGTGTATGATATCGTGGGGGGGGGGGTCTCATTATTTTTAGGATTTTTTATTTCCAGTCACTCATGTTTGCATGGTGAGCCGCATAGCTGAGCATGTTCATGTGGACAGATTACCCACATGACAATGATGCCATAGGCAGCAATCAACTAAAACTGGATATCTTCAATAAATATTTTTGACTTTTGTTTAAGCTATGCTGCACACTGTGGTACATAGCTCCACACTGTGCACTAAAGTAGGGCCTGTAAATTATGTGAATTATATCCTGGGTAGGGGAACTGCATCATTATTAGCCAATCCCACATGGTGGACCTAAAGCAGAACTGTATAAAACATGCATACACACTATATTCTGATTTTCCCTTAGTACTGTAGGCCATTGGAGTAGAGACTTGAGAATTTTAACTGGGATAATGCTAGGGGCTGCTGCAGGTCTGCTACATCTGTATGTGCTACATGTTGAAGTCAATGCTGCTAGTGCTTCTGACAATAGGCCTAGGCTGAAAAGGAGAGGAGTATTCAGGCCCAGGATAACCATCCACAAGCTACATGAGCTGGAGATTCTAGAGAGATACATGGTGGACAGGTAAATATTACAAGAACTCACTGAGTTCTTCCATCCTCAACTCAGAGCCAGAGCTAACAGAGGGGAACCCAACCCAGTGGAAACAAAGGTATATGCAGCTCTTAGGCTACTAGCCACAGGTACTTTTCAAAGACCAACTGGAGACATATTAGGGGTGTCACAGGCATCTGCATCCAGGAACCTCCACCATTTCCTAGATGCTATGCGTCCACATGCCAGTGATCACATATCTTTCCCCCTTACCCATGAGGTGATGGCCAGCATTATGCAGCACTTCTACTATGTAGCACACTACTCTGAAGTACTGGGTGCCATAGATTGAACACATGTACACATCAAGGGAACACCTGGTGAGCAGGACAGAATCTACATTAACCCCAAGGGGTACCACTCCATCCGCTGCCAGGTCAAGTGCAATGCCCAGAGGATTATCCTGAATGTGTGTCCTGTTACCCTGGCAGATATTATGACTCCCATATCTGGCACACATCACAGCTGTACCAGTTGTTTGCTGGGGGGACATCCCACAGGGCCATTTACTGGTGGATGCTGGCTATGCCCTGGAACCATGGATGATGGCGCCCATCAGAAATGCACACACACCCATGGAAGAATGCCATAATGAGGCACATGCACAAACTAGTAACATCATAGAGCATGTGTCTGGGTTTCTGAAGTCACAGTTCCAGTGCCTCGATATATCTGGTAGAGCCCTGCAGTATACTCCAGCCACATGCGCACATATATTCACAGTATGTGCTATGCTATACAATCTGATCCTGCAGAAACAGCTGCAGCAGGATCAGCAAAGGGAAGGGATACACAGGCCCCCCACCAGTACCTAGTTCACCACCACCACAGTCACAGGAGGACTCGGAGGAGGAACTCCCTGCCAATGTCCTTGCAGGCAGAAGTAGATGTGTCCAGTATACCCTGGATTTGAATAAAAGACAAAACATAGCACATTCACTGACAGCCTAGGAACCCAGGGACTAATGCCTTACTCCTACTCACATAAAGATATTAAAATTAATGTCAGGCAACTCACACATCCTGTACCTATCCATGTATTGGCTGTGTGTACAGCTTGCAACAGAGTCACCTCTGAACTACAGCTGTGTCAACTGCCGCATATGCAGGGTAAGTCCATAACCTACACAGTAGTCTACTGGATTATTATGATATGTTAGTCTATGTATGGACCAGGTACACTATACAAGTAACTATAGTGGACTAGTTGGACAGAAATGACATCCACATGGGACTATAGATACCCACTCCATTAACATGTTTCCATTTCTATTCAGTAGGCCTCATGAATGGAATATTCATGCAGTCTTACTGCAATAGATTACTGGTACATCATGGAAGGGAGATGTTAGACAGTTGGGTTAAATGCTAGTCAGACTGTTGTGTATCCCAGCAGAACATGTGGTGTTGTTCCCCCACCCCCAACAAAGCAGTGTTCCCTTGTAACTGCTTTAAAACTAACTCATCAATAGTATATGAGCATTTCACTCAGTCTCGGGACAGTACTATAGAAATTGATCATACATTGTATGTCTTAAGTAATGGAGGAATAATCAATGTACCTATTTATGCAGGTGATTGTGTGATGAATGACCACCTGTCTGTCAAGCAGCTTCTGTGGCTTAAATGACTAAGGAAATCATTTTGTGTGATGGCGTTCATGGTTTTTATCTAGAAGTATCCACTTGTTTTGGATGTGAGTTATCAATAATTTGTGTTCATAAGTTCATAGGTTCATAGGTTGGTACTAGGCTATCGGCCCTAGGGCCTATACAAGCCTAGCCATAACAATTCCCTGGCTATTTCTTCCCACACTATTTACTTCCCTGGACCTCTGTCTAGCAGGGTAACTGAAGTGATCCCCGGGGTGAATTTCCTTTCTCCCATCCAATCATCAAGGTTCCTTTTGAAGAGGGCCAAAGAGGCACTCTGCTTGACATGTATAGGCAGTCTATTCCAGAGTCTGGGGAGTCTCTGGGTCAGGAACCTATCCCTCCAGCATGTTTTGTTTATTGTGATGACAAGATTTAGATCCCTGGAGCATGTGGCTCTGAGGGACTGGGATTTCTTTAAGTGTAGCATGTCCAACAGCTCTGGGTTTGACATGGCCTTGTATGTTAAGTAGAGATTGCCTCGGAGTAGATGATATGCGACAGAGTATAGCTGGAGTTTTTTTAAGGTTGTCAGCATAGGGCATCTGCTTTAGGCCTGTGATTCTTTTAGTGAGGTATTTCTGCAGCCTTTCCAGTTATTGCAGATGTCTTGAGAGGTACATACCAAATGGGGCATTGTATTCTATAATGGGTCTAATGAGGGATGAGTACAGTGGGTCAATGACCTCCATTTCTCTGGATGAAAAGCCCTTAGTGATAAGGTGTGCCACATAGAAAGATTTCCTGACTATTGTGGCGATGTGGTTATTGAAGGTGAGACCACTGTCCACCTGTGTCCCTAAGTCTCTTATCATACTTTCGGTGTTTAGTGTACTGCCACCTATGTGATAATTCACGGGTACATGTTTTTTCCCAAAGGGGATAACTATGCATTTCTTGGCATTGAGCTTGAGCCCATGGCTCTGGCACCAAGCATCTGTTTCTGTAAGGCCCTTTTGTGTTCTACAGACTGTCAATTTGTTTGTGCTGTACTATTTTAACCGCTGTCACATATTAATTTCATAAGGCAACTATAGAAAATCTTAGTCAATGTGAGTGAAGTCCAGCAGTGCCGAAATAGGGATATATGTCATATTGCATAATACACAAAATCCTGGACTAGAGTACAGCTAGGTGTGGGCTGGAGTCAGCTTATAGCTAGCCAAAACTCCCACCAGGCATGGTTATACACTTAGTTAATCCGAGCGCAAACATGTTGCTACTTGCACAGTAACTTTTATAATATATATCTATATATCTATATCTATAGCTATCTATCTATCTATATATATATATATATATATATATATATATATATGTGTGTGTGTGTGTGTGTGTGTGTGTGTGTGTGTGTGTGTGTGTGTGTGTGTGTGTGTGCGCGCGTGCACGCGCATGTGTATAGATACACACACACATATATATTTTATACATATATATATATATATATATCTGTCCATACCTCTCAACCTGGAAACATCAAAAATCTGGACAAGGCCCATGAAAAATAGGTACAAATCTGTATGCTGATTAACATAAAATTTGCATACATAATTATGTAACCCCCACCCACTCCAGTGGAATTGTGGGATACCAGCTTTTAAATTCAAACTGAAGAACAGACAACCAAAATATGGGACCAGAGTCCCCATGCAGCCATTCCAATGTCCCATTACCTAGCTATTTCACCCCATTTACCATAAACACTGATGTGCATACTGATTTACTTCTACAATGATTATTTGGATTTTATATTTACATTTTATAGCACAAGGCACAAACACTAATAGACATGTGATAAACAAAGCAATACTGTCTCACAATGAAAATAGACCTAGCATTAAAACTTCTCTGCCCTTGAAACTGACATTCATTGAAACAGCATTGAAACCCACACCACATCCAAAGAAAATGCATCTGGCCAGTGGCGGATAAAGAAAGATTACTTTTTGGACTGTTTTCAAATCATAGGCCCCTTGCACACAAAACAAGAAACATACATGTGTTCCTTGATACACCTTCCCGACTTTATTAAATTATATTCCTTGTATAATACAGCACACTTGTTAGACTTAGAGCTCATTTTAAATTTATTATTTGAACATTTTTCCAGTAGGCAATGAAACAAAATGCATGAACCAGTAATGACAAACCTGCCCAATTTAGAACATTTCCATCATAAAAGTCTACTTACACACACACACACACACACACACACACACACACACACATATATATATATATATATATATATATATATATATATATATATATATATATATATATATATATATATATATAAATAGAATGACAGTAGTGTAAGTCATGGGCATCTTGCACAGCTTCTCAAACTTATTTTCATTTTCAGTTTTTTGCTTGACTTACTCTGATTGTGTTATCAGACCAACTCAATAGCTGTAAATGCACAATAAAATAAACTAGGTGAACTGCATGTTTTAAGACTTCCAATTTTTAGTCCAAGACCGAGTACTGACCCACGCTCTCCTACATTCATCCTGAAGCATCAAAACTATCATTGTAATCCAGGTGCTGTTAACTGGCCACTCTTGCTTCTCTGCTGTCTGCAGTGGAAAATGTGTTTTATCTTGAATGCTGGAAAATGCACTGCACTTGTTTAAAATGTTTTTCTAATGATGCAGCACAGAACATAATAATTCTGATTTTCTGTTGCCGAATTTGGGTTAATGATATTTTTTGCTTTTTCCACTGAGACACAAATGCCCTTCTGCATAACATTTTTTCACTTCCATTGTATCTGTAGCTACACCCTTGACATGTTACACCCACCCCCTTTAAAAGTACAACACAGTACAGTATCGACCATGCATCTACATACTGTGGGAGTAAAACCCACAGCCTTTTGCATCAAAAGCAAGTATTTAACATGTTATGCTATTAACAAGTCAAGCAGACTCAGTGTAAGCAATACTAAACTTATTTTCCCTTGAAGCTCTCAGCTCCTTGTAAAATCCACTCGACACTCAACTGTATCTCTCAACTTTGCAGCCCAAGAACTTTGGAAAAAGCCAAAATGTATTGGGGAGGGGACAAGAGCCCAAAACCTAGGGACACATTTTAAACATTGCTTGTATAATTTTGGAAAGTTGCTAGAATACAATTGTGTGTTACCACCATGCATTTCACTGCCAAGTTTTGAACCCAGAAACCTGTGCATGACAGTCATAGCAACATACCACTATGCCAAATCAGCAGTTTCCTGATAGATAGGAAGACTGAAACTTAAATGGCTATCATTTAGTGAATTCAGTTCTCACTTCTCACCATAGCTCTCAACCTCTTAGCACAAAAAACCTGGACAAAGCCAATAATGGGGGAATACAGAATTCAGTTCTCACTTCTCACCATAACTTTCAACCTCTTAGCACAAAAAAACTGGACAAAGCCAATAATTGGGGAATACAGCCCCAAAAGCAACGACAAATTTCAAATACTGATCTTATAAACTTAGAAATTTGCTAGAATCAAAGGTCTTGTGTTACCTTTTATTTTCTGAAGAATATGAAGTTTGAAATTCAAATGCCTGTCATTATTTAGTGAATTCAGTCCTTCACTGACTTGCTGCAAAAATCCCCAAAAAATCACAGATTTTATGAGGAACAGAACAAAAATATGAGGTGTAAATATGGAAGTGGTGGTGGGTAGGAAAGTCTCTTTTTACCTGTACCCAAGGTACAGGGTTTGTGCCTGAGTACCTCTAGTCACCAGGTATATTTACCTGGGGCATTTTACACACACACACACACACCCACACATGCACACACACACAAACACACACACACACACACACACACACACACACACACACACACACACACACACACACACACACACACACACACACACACACCATTTCTTGGTTCAAGCTAACTTCTCCATTCAACATTTCTCCATTCAAGCTAATACACACAGCATTTCTCCGTTCAAGCTAATACAAACACACATGGCATTTCTCCATTGGAAAGCTAAGTAAGAAACTTAACTACACTGCAGCATTTCTCATTACCTTGCGGCTGTCCGTTCTAGCCTTGCCTTGCTGCATGCTCCGAGTTCCATTCTCTTGGCTTGTTCCACCTTAAACTGGAGTTCCATTCCCTCGTGGCTGGCTGGAAATGAACTCACGTTATTGTTTGAGCTCAATTCCAATAGGCTGGCATACCATTTCCTGGAGCTGAAGTCATTGTGCACATGATGATGTCAGCTCAAAAAGCCAGAAAAAGAAAATACAAATAGAACAGCTGTTAAATTCGGAAATTAAGGGATGCCACTCAGGAATCATGGCACCCCATTATTTGGCCTCCAAAACTTGGTAAAAAACAAGTAATTCGGTATGGCTGGGAGGTATGTATCTGTCTCTCACAATATGTGTATATATATATATATATATATATATATATATATATATATATATATATATATATATATATATATCCCTGTTATATACATAAATAAATATATATACATATATATATATATATATATATATATATATATATATATATATATATGTGTGTGTGTGTGTGTGTGTGTGTGTGTGTGTGTGTGTGCTCGATATACCCAGACTGTAGTGATTAAAGCTATACTGTGACACGTGTATAATGTTGGTCAAAGGACCAAAAGTAAGCGCTCAACAGCAGATAATGCACTTATTTACAGCCCCATGTGCCTGCTGGATGTCATCACACATACACCAAGTGAGCAAGTTGTGTAATGTATAATGTTGTGTACTCATGCATTGACAGGGTAAATTGTTTTTGGCCACAGGCTTGCCCATCCAAATGCAAACATACACATATCACTAAAATGGCTACTGTTGCCACATAGCTAGGATAAAAAACAGTTGTCTGACTCCTTGGCTACTAGATGCAGATGACAGTAAGAAGCAATGTCACTCTGCAGGCCACATACACTGTTTAACACATGCCTTGTGTATGTCCTCTACAAGTAGTTCACCTGCAGTCATTTATAAAGCTGATTTAAGCCATGGTGTGTGTGTGTGATCTGTAGTGTGTAACACTAGATTGCTAAGGGATCTAATCTCACTCCACCCAACTTGCAGTTCTTGTGTGTGTATATGCATTTCCCTACAAAACTAATATGATTATTATACTGACTTAGAAGCAGGGTTTTGCACTATTTTGGGCATAACATGTGACACAGGCCTCAGAATTATTGTTCTCCCCAAGGCCTGCTTATTTTATCTAGCATAAGATTGCCTAAAGATATGCTAATGTCAATCTTGAGCCATAGCGTGTGCATTAACTGTGATCTGTAGTGTGTAAAACTGGGTAGGTATAGGATTTTAATCTAATTGCAGCCAACTTGAACTGTGTGTGTGCTGTGCAGTGTCCTGTAAACATTAACTGGTAGTGATACCATTCACACTGTAGTCAAGTTGGTGTGTGTGGATGTCAGTCAGAGCATTTTACATCAGCCTAAGGAATCATTGGACTTTACCTGGCTATGGCCCTCTGGCCTTTATAATCCTAGCTAATGTCTTACCCTTATTTACACAATCAATAGCTATTGTCCTTCTGCAAGGGGACACAGGCAGAACCCCCATGGTCAACTAATGGTCACCCATCCAGTCACACAGAATACATCTGAAGAGGGCCAATGAGGTGAGCTGTTTGCCATCAAGTGGGAGTCTGTTGCAAAGGTTTATTAAAACCTGGTAGACATATCTCTCCCACCAGCATGTTTTATTGATGTTACATACCTGGTTAAGGTCCTTACAGTGAGTAATCAATGTATCATTTGACTTATGGATATGCAGCATTAACAATAAAGTAGGGCCACAGATTGCCTAGTATGCAAGGCAGAGATCACCTCTGAGTAGTCCATATGACACAGACTAAAGTTACAGCGATTCCAGATAATCTCCATAGGACAGATGCTGAAGACTTAAATTTCCCTTGCAAGGAACCTTTGTGGTCTCTGCAATTGCCACTGGTGCTTGGAACTGTGCATAACAAAATGGCTATTGCACTCACATATTGGTCTGATGAGGAAAGAGTACATGGAGGTTACAACTAATTCATATTTGGGTGACAGTGCCCTCAGTTATGATATGAGCAAGATATAATGCCCTTCTTACCACTGTGGAGATATGGTGATCTAAGGTAAGGTAGGTGTAAACCTGTGTGCCCAGGTCTTCATCCCTGAGTATATACTTAAGGTGTTGCTATAGATGTGCTACATACCAGGGACATTGTTGGTGCCAAAAGGAATAATGCTACATGCATTTGCATTCAATTTAATGCCATGATTGTGTCAACAATCATTTAGTAATATATGACCCTTTTGTAGGATGTTGACATAATTTGGAGTCTATGACTGCTCCCACTTTGTAGGCAACAGCAAACCTTGTCAGCCACAGACATTCACTTTGTGTTTACATGTTGGATAAATGGATTCCAAACCTTAGGGGACCCAGGACTGAACCTTCTGGAACACCACTGGTTACGGCTCTGCTATTGGAGGTGGATACCCCTATTCTGACTATATGAGTTTTTTCAGTGAGCCAGTTAGTGACCCCTCTAAATGATATTACTGTTGATGGCTGTTGATGACTAGCTGGGTGGGTATGTCAATGATGCCTGAGTGAGGGATAGTGTCAAATGACTTGGCCACATCCAGGTGGTTGTATGCACAGATGTCCCCTTATCGAGGTCATTGGTGACTGCCTCATAGATGTCCACTAGGTTTAACAGGCATGATCTCCCTATCTCAGATCCAAACAGTGTAGGGTCAAGGGTTTATAGATTGAATATATCTTTGTTGATATGGGCTATGATGATTTGCCCCATGGCTTTACAGATATAGCTAGTCAGGCTAATAAGTCTAGAATTCCCATGGTCAGTGGACACACCACCTCTGTGTAAGGGGATAACAGTGGCCAATTTCCAGTCAGCTGGGATGTAGCTGGTGGTTACACTATGATTGCAAAGAGCTTCCAATGGCATTGGTAATCCATGTTGGGATACCATGTAGGACACAGCCTAGGATGTCAACAGGTGCAATAGAGAATCCACTTAGTACCTGCCCTTTAGAGATACAAGGTATGGAACAGGTTGTAGGGATGTCGTGGTGTGCACGGGGGACAGGGGAGTGCAGTTGTCACAGAACCTGTCGGCCAACAGGTTAGCTATGTCTACAGGCTCATAATATGTGGTATCATTATGTATGAGTTTGGCAACAATGTGGGCCTTTCCTTTTATGTTACACATGTAACTACACAATGCCTTGTGGTTGTCCTTATTGAAGGCAGCTACTTTTGCCCCATACTTTATTTTGCAGGAATTCACAACAACAAGTATTTGCTTGTTTAAGCCAAGGAGGGAGTGCCACCATTTTAGGGAGGCTCCTCCCTCCTAATGAGAGACACCAATGTTTACCTCTTGTTGTAAAGCTTGCTAATGGTGGTTGTCCACCAGGAAGATTTGCTGTGCCATGAGGAGTTTGTTTTGCCCCTGGCAGCTACAGCTGAGTTAATGCAGGTGTACAGGGGCTTGTATAAAGCATTGGTATAGAGCTCAGCATAGTTGCTTATTCCATCTGAGAGGGGGTCAAGCTATTTATACTATCCCATAGTAGATTATAATCTACTTTTTTGAACTTTATTACTTTATATGCTGTGGGGGGGTGTCAGGTGTGATACTTATTTTGAATGAGACCAATTTGTGGTCAGATCTCACCAGAGAGAACTTCACAGTGGAGGAGCTACAGTGGTCACCATACTGGTAAGCACCCAATCCAGTACTTTGTCTCCCCTTGTGTGGATGTCAACCCACTGGTCCAAGGAATTGTAATTAAGGAAGTTGACTAACCTCTGGGCCAGTGAGGTTGAGCATGAGTAATCTACCCAGTTGTTTTGTAGTTAAAGTCAACCAACACCATCTTGTTTTTATGTATCTTGATAGACTAAAGTAGATCCATTTAAGCACAGTGAGTGTCCTGATTCATGGAGGTGCTCCTGTAGCTGGCAATGGCTTGATTAGTTGCCATACAAACAGTGAATAGCACCTGCAGTTTCTCCATGGAATCATACTATCTAACCAATCTGGATGTGTATTTATCCTTAACGAATATGGATACACTACTTCCATTACCTTGCATGCTTTAAGTTTAAGGTTTGAATGTGTGGAAGGAGGTGTAGCCTGGTATGGCTGTGGTGCTCTCTACAGCCTTGACCCAGGTGTCTGTGACTGCACAAATGACTGCATCTTCCAAGGTGGGGACAGCTTCCACTGAGTGGAGTTTAGTGGTGACATTCCTAGAGTTTAGCAGCATAACAGTGCTGTTGTTTGTAGATGGTGTTTTCTCATTGCAAAGTTTTTCTTTGTGACTCCAACTAAAAGGTACTCTATGGGGGTGGCAGCAGCCTTAGTCAGTTGCCAAAATCCCAGGGATGACAGATGAAGACCATCTCTGGCAAAGCTTTGAGGTCTATTGAGCAGGTAATCCCAGGCTGACAGATAGTGGATCCCTTTACATTAACACCACACACTACAGCAATTATTGACATCAATCATTTTCTGTTTGCAATGAGCAATCATCCTAGGCGATGGTAAAATGCAGCTCAAGACCAAAAGCATACCTGCCTGAGACACATAGTCGGTCAGCCCAGTAATGTACCTGCATACAGTCCAGAGAGGTATGTCTCAAGTCGTGCACACCAACAGGAACTGTAATGTAGTCATAACAGAACCTGATGTTGACAGACAAATATTACCAACCCATGAGAGTCAGAGGCTAAATCACTGTCTATGTGTCCATAAGTCCCTGACTACTGGGTCAACTGCTAAAGGTGTTCAGTCAATACGTTAGTTACCAGGGGTGGATGACTGCCCAAGAGATAGTATTGTACATTCCTTGGCATTTTCTGTTAGTCCATAGCTCAGACAACAACTGAATGTCTGTGTCAGCCCATCCTGCATAAATGTTGAGTCTTTGCAGGATTCAATGACAGCTCCTAATTTGAAATCTTCTGCAAATTTAGTCAGTCAGAGGCCAATGACAGTGGACATAACTGTAGAGAAGTACATGTTTAGAAGGAGCACATCCTACCCCACCCAAGCCCACATCACACACACCTACATGTGTGGAGGTCTTTACCAGACACATAAGTAAACACCAGATAACTCAGAAACCCTAATGCAATCTCACTACACATAATCATGCCACTGCAAAACACAGTACACATAATAGGTTACATACCACTGCCTTACGGGTGAAACACCTAAAGAAAAACACACAATCAAACATATTACTCATAGGGGATTACATCATGAGACACATTGATATTCCTCTTATCAGGCTACAAAAGGGAAAGTTCATGGCCAGCTTTCTGTGAGGTGCCAGGATAAGCCGTATCACACATGCATGTTGAGTCATTGCGGGATTCAATGACAGCTCCTAATTTGAAATCTTCTGCAAATTTAGTCAGTCAGAGGCCAATGACAGTGGACATAACTGTAGAGACGTACATGTTTAGAAGGAGCACATCCTACCCCACCCAAGCCCACATCACACACACCTACATGTGTGGAGGTCTTTACCAGACACATAAGTAAACACCAGATACCTCAGAAACCCTAACGCAATCTCACTACACATAATCATGCCACTGCAAAACACAGTACACATAATAGGTTACATACCACTGCCTTACGGGTGAAACACCTAAGGAAAAACACACAATCAAACATATTACTCATAGAGGATTACATCATGAGACACATTGATATTCCTCTTATCAGGCTACAAAAGGGAAAGTTCATGGCCAGCTTTCTGTGAGGTGCCAGGATAAGCCATATCACACATATTTGGGGATGCATTCTATGTAATGTAACCTATAAACAAAGGTATGCATGTAAATGCAAGAGAGTCATTGTTCCACTGTATTTGGCATTCCTCACACCTACCATTGAGTGCAATGGGACCTTTGGCATGTAACTAACCAAAGTAAATTGATATACAGTGTACATAACATGTCCTATGGACACCATGTCAAGCCCATAACTGTATTCTGTCTTGGGTCTATATTATTTCAGTGAACGCTTAAAATAACGAATGCTGTTTAATCAACCCAATAAAGTCGAAATCCCTAAATCTCAAACACACAGAACAGCGATTTTTTTTCCCATGGACTTTGCCATTTCCTCCAATGTAGTGCAATCCCGCAGTTGGTATATTTAAGTGTGGGGGTGTGTGGGTGGTGAAGCCCCCCACTTTATTTTGTGTTTGAAACTTTTTTTTTACGGAGCAGCGATTTTTTTCCCTGGGAAAAAATTGCTGTTCCATGTGTTCAGGATTTAGGGATTTCAACTTTATTGGGTCGATTAAACAGCATTTGCTATTTTAAGCATTCACTGAAATAATATAGACCCTTCTGTCTCTGACATGCTTTGGAAGGGAGGTGCATGCCTACCATGCTGGGAGGTGTCAGTCCCCACTGTGTACCTCCTGCATATCTAAGAAAGGGCTAGCACAAGAATTGCCACTCCTACACACCTGTGACAGTGGTATAAACAGGACATGCTGGACAGACAGGTATGTAGCCCAGACACAACACCCAATATGTAACAGTCTCCCCAAGCATGTGAAGCACAGTTCTGCCCTAACACAAATCATGTACAAGTTACATGACAGGATGGGGAACACGACAATGATAACTGCTTTAGGACAAATGTCTCTAATGGACACAGGGAACTGTAGATGGTTCACCTCCGATACCCCAGCTTGTACATGTGTCAGCTCTCAAAACCCTGCTTACACTTACAAAGGATATCAGACCTTGTCTGAGTTTAGGGATGCATGGCTAGGATGAAAGATGCCCTTGTTTTTGCTAGCCTATTATACACATATGAACCCATGGAACTATGCAACTATACTGTTTTACCTTTCTGGTGACATTTTTCTTCTCTGCTGTCATTCCATCCTGTGCTCTGATGTTGATGGGTTTATTGTAGATGTGAACCCACAGGTGTGTCCTACACAATCCTGAATGTGAAAGGTAAACAGTGTCATGAGACACCTTTCATTGTGTGACTATACAGCCATTACAACAGCACCCAATGTAATGGACACAACATAATGAGGTTTACACATAACAAATGGCAGCATTCAAACTGTGCGTCTGACAAGTACAAGTAGCATGTCAAAGTCAACAAAGGTTGAAACAAATACATATTAATTTAGATAGTCACCCTGTTTATCAGACATGTAGCTTAATTTCCCTGCATCAATGACAGTGATGACAGGGATGTGGCACAGGTATCATCACTTGCACAGGGTGTTGTATGGGGGTAAAGGAAACCTAGGCTTATTCAATAGGTTGGCAAGCATATGTGTGAGGCAGAAAGGGGAGCAGGCAAGACGGACCGTGTAAATGTGGTGTGTGTGTCTGTAGGTGACCCAAGTGTGACAGTGATGTGTGAGTGTCTGCGAGAACACAGCCAAGCTCAGTGCTAGCCCTACATGAATGTATGTTGGACAGCTTTGAGCCATGCATGATAAAACTGACAGTTTGTCATCTCCACCCCTGAACATGAGAACTGGCTCTGCCAGGAATTGCACTGGCACCTCCATGCCCAAGGTCAGATGCTGGGCTACTACCTGAAGGTGACTGCTGTCTGCTGGGACCATGTCCTCCAGAGGACCACCCAGGGCCATGAGGTCATACCCTGCCGCATCTTGGTGTGGACAGCACACTCTCCTCTGGAGCACTGGATGTACTGCCCCTACAGGAGCATTATTGTGCACAGTCAGGTGGACTCTCAGCAGATGAAGTTGCTGACTTACATCCACAAGTCTGACGCTCACCTCCAACCAGACATTAAATCACAGACAATGTGCATTCCAAGGCAGATAGTGTGCGATCTCCCTCAGACCAATGTCTTTCCACTGCATCAGTCAACCAATCCAGGGTATCAGCAACATGGTGGAGGCAGTCACGGATGTCAGACTGTGCTGCATCCATAACCATGACCATTCTTTGAAGTTCCTTTCAGAATGTGCCTGTGCCTCCATGATGGCCTTAAACATACACCAAGTGATACATGATGAGGCATCTGCAACAGATGTTGGAGGGACAGCAGGCCTCCTACAAGCAACCCTATCAATCCGCCTATGTGGAACCTCACCAAATGTTTGGCTATGACCATTCTTGACATTCACTGCAGCCACAGTAGCCACGCTTCCCTGTTTAATGTCCCCATCCTCCAACTGGCCAATATCTGTGGCCTCAGGGGACTGGGTATGCATAGGCATACTGACTGTGTACAGTGATAATGCGGATGGACAAGGGATATAAACCTCTGTGACAGATTCAGCCCCTGCAGCCCCCCCCCCCTGCGGTGCCTCACTTTGGACACCAACATCATCAGAGTCTGAAGAGACACTGACTTCAGGTTGTCAAGGGGACAAAGACCAACCTCACAGTAACCTGTGATATAAAGGGGAAAGTATCACATTAATATGTGTACTACTATGATCTGCAATCCTATATTTCAATATATGTTAAGCTGTATACACTGCTGTTACTATTACAGACTTGTACAACCTACAGTCTGAGATAGTAGGACATGAGGTCATTAATCTCTAACCCAAATTGGTAAGTTTTCAAACTAACAGCTTTTTAAACTGGACTTTCATGAGCAATACATAAATTATGTACACTGCTGGCATTCTGCAGAACTCTGCACAATTTACAGGTATGGCCATCTAAAAAGCCCTGTCAATACTGTGAAATCAATCACTGTGGTCACACCAACAATGCTTAGGTATGCCCCTAAATTGTATACATTCAGAATATATTTATTTCTCTACATTTCTCAATCATGCAGACAGTGCATCAATCCAGCCTGCAGGCCTGGGATGACACTCTAGATAATACCTTGTAGTAAATCTACATCTGTGACAAAAATGTTTTATGCTTACCAGAGGCAGGAACATGCCCTCTTCCAATTACTGATGGTCCTGAAAAACAATTTGAGGGAGAGGTAATGTAAATAGCAGGACATGTTACAGTATAACACTGGTAATATGTCCAAATATCTCACATTTACAGTAGCTGCTATGTTAATAGGTATGTGGGTCATAATCTGTGCTTGAGCATAAAACTGCAGGTCACCTAGTTCCCCCCACCCCATAAAACACATGTCACCCATGTAAAACTATGTATACCCTGACATGCTAAATGCTACAGCATAATGATGCTGATTCAACTAAACATACCTGGACTCTCTTCGTGGTTGGAAATGGTGGCACCCACCTCAGCAACATATGGTGTGATGGAAGCCTGGGAGCTATCTTGCATTGCAAGGTTTGTCACAAATTCCTCAGTGGCTGACAGAGGTTGTTCCACTACAGGCCCACTACCAGTGACCTGACTATCCCTGACCATGCCCGCTGCCTGTCTGCATACCATGTGGATCATGTCTGTGGCATGGTGTCATACCTGTTCATATGTGCAATTCTGATGCCCCACAGCATTTATGTTATGGACAAGTTCATCAAATAAGGCTTGCTGTTGTTGCCTATTTGCCCTCCCTCTGGTCAGCTGGACTTAGTAATATTGTCTTAATGCTTCAATTATAAGGTTGTTGCCCCGCAGTGAAAGGTGGGCAATGTCTGGCATGCATATTATCACCTGATATACAAAATCATGAGAACACGTCAAGATCACATACATGGGTGCACAGTATGTACAGATACAGCAATTAAGGAAGGCCATCAGTATTCCTCACTTGGTTACACACTGCAACAGTGTGACAATCATACAAACAGTGTGAAAGCAACTAGAATAGTGGTGATAGTGACCTACACATGCTTGGGCCATGACATATACTCATATATGATCAGACACCGAACATAGGAGTCCATTTAGTGTGGCCCATAGCAAGAAAGCCCTCCATAACATATGTCTATAGTTCAATGCCAAAACATAGCTGTTTAGTATTACAACTGCCAACAAAGGCAGTATCCACGAGACCTGTTTTCCTAATTAACAGACAGCATTAAACTCTTGCTGTAGTCTACATCCTCTGTAGGTGTTACACAGCTGCAGATGAATGGCATGTCACCTGTACAGTTCTAAGAAAGGCTTACTGATGTAATCCCCATTCTCCCCAATTCATTTAAAACACATGCTTCATGTTGAAAACAAAATGGTTGCATACTTGATGGAGTACAATATTCCTCTTTTGAAAGATACAGCAATATACGTGTTGTGACGAGTTCATCATAGAAAGTAATTCTCATACACAATGGTTTCCCTAGCTAGGAGTTTGCCTTTTTAAGATGGTTCTCATTAGCAGGTGATTGCCTGTGAACCAATCTGTGGTTCAGGAATGCTAACTGAAGAATACCCAGGTAATTTGCAGTGTAATCAGGTAATCCCATGTAAGTACTGAAGGAGATATAAGGTCTCAATATAGAATCCATCTCCTTTCTCATATGATGGGGTGGAAATACTGGGTAAAGATACTA
This sequence comes from Protopterus annectens, assembly GCF_019279795.1. Taxonomy (NCBI): domain Eukaryota; kingdom Metazoa; phylum Chordata; order Ceratodontiformes; family Protopteridae; genus Protopterus; species Protopterus annectens. The sequence continues at coordinate 580,863,863 of NC_056727.1, read as the reverse complement.
CATCAGCACAGAGTGGATGTTTGTAGTAGATACTTGTTGCATACACATGTGCATGCTACAGGCTGCAGCTGATGCTGCTGCTGCAGGCAACAAACAAGGTACTATTCATCAGAGTTCAGACTCAAATGTAACAAATTAACATCATATATAATGGCAGTAACAGTAGAGTGTTTTGGGAAAAAAATGCTGTCATGGAGACTAATGCCTTTTTCAATCCAATTCAATTCAAGTTCAGTTCTTCAGTTAAAGTATGATTTAGAAATGTCATGTATATCCTGGTTAAATAATAGTAGCAAGCTCTTAGTACAAATGTCATCATTATTCTGACTAAATATAGTTAATATCAATTATGGCAGGTATCAGAGCTACGAGTGCTGTTTGATCAATCCTGATATAGTGTGCATGGATGTAGCCGTGTCTGGCAGCTAGTACAAATGTCATTATTATTCTGTCTAAACATAGTTAATATCAATTATGGCAGGTATCATAGCTTCAAGTGCTGTTTGATTAAGCCTGACATGGTGTATGTAAATGCAGCTGTGTCTGGCAGCTGTTATATGTTGCCATTTTCATCTCTTGGAAGCTGTGGGTTGCGGCTTGTGATTGAGGTTTACTGATGCTTGTGAATTAGTAAGAGACATTTGGTGTTTTAGCCTGGATCCAGGGGAAGGGGGTGGATAGAACTGTGATTTGGGATATTTTGGAAGAGAATGGTTTGTTTGTATGTCTGCTGTGTGAGAGGTGGGAGGGCTGGAGGAGTGCATTGTCTCTTGTTGTGGCAGCTTGTTGGGAGGTTTTTTTAATCTGTTTGCTCTCTGTTCTTTTCCTGGCTGCTGCCTCACTGAAAGGAAAGGAATTTAAGCTTGAAGTTGCAGTGAAGTGAATCTTTGTTTCAGATGCATCTCAAGCCTCTGGTATGCAGTACACAGTCACACTAACAGAAACAGATGCACCCAGGTTGCTATGGTAACTGAGACAGAGTGACGATAATGCTTAATGGCTCTGAGGAGCCTCCGAGATGATTCTTGACAATGACGTTTTTGGTTTAAAAAAAAAAAAAAAATATATATATATATATATATATATATATATATATTTATATAATAAAAGGGCTGTTTTAAACCACATGTACACATACTGATGGTCTCCCAACACTTTGTTTAGCTCATTAAGTTGACTCTTGATAAAAATAAATAAATAATAAGTGCAATTTTATATTTAAAATGTATTTTGGTCCAAACACATTAAGGACTTGCATAAGAGTGGAAGTCTGAGTTATTGTGAAAGACTAAGAGCACTTGGTCTTGTGCAGTACTCTTTGCAATGGTCTGGGAGGTGAGCTTGCATGGATATGTTGGGCATATGGGGATAGCTGATTCTACAGGTGTTTGGGGTCACCAGGAACGGTTTACTATCAAAATGTCAACATTCATATGGTCTAACATTCATATGATCGACACATGAATATTAAGTAGTTAATATGGTCGACAGACAGTGCATTCGAATTTTCTGTCGACATTATGTTGATAACAGGCAAGGATTTACCCTTGTCAGCAATGTTGTGCGATCTCAGAGTTGTAATATATAAGTAGCAGGGGGTGTGGGGGGGGTGCAGGGGGATGCAACCCCCCCCCTGCAAAAACACTAGTGTTAGTTTGCAGGTGTTTGTCGACCATTTAAACTTTGACACTTTCATTTTGGTATTTTGACCATTCGATGTAATGATTTCGACCAAATGAACATCGACCATATGAATGCTGACATTTTGGCACAATGGTTAAGGTGTTTACCTTAGAGACACAAGATGCATGGTTTGATTCTCACATGGGGTAATTGGCTAGGCTTAAATTTGCCCACAAGGGCAGTCAGCCTAGTACTAATCTATGATCCTATGAACCTATAATAGTAAACCACCAGGAACTGCTGGAGAATCATCAGATATCCTTCATGGAAATATCTGTGGGAATAGAGGGTGTGCTTAGTGGTTCACTGGCAGAGTGGCCACTGCATGGAAAGGGCGGGTAAAATGGACCAGGACAAATATTGGTTTGGATATTTTAAGAACAGCCTGGAAACATACCACATGAATTAGTGAATGGTATTCTAGCAAAACCTGGTGGGCATTATTGCCTGTGCTTGAAGCACTGATATGTACATATGTAAGGATGGAAATATAACAAATAAGAAACTAGAAGAGTCTCATAATTTAAAGTCTATGGACTGTATAAACATGCCTGGAAGGAACTAATAATAAGAATAACATTACAGCTTGTGTTCTCTCAAATAACTAAGCAACAGCCAAAACAAAATGCACAATAGTTATGTAATGTATGATTTTAGTAAATCTAGGCATAAAATACATAATCATCATATAAGATGAAGCAGTCTGCTGAATTTAGATATTAAAGACAGGATTTAACCACATGGGCTTGTGTATAATAACACTACTGTCTTAACTTGTCATAAATGACATACACTACATTAAACAAGGGGAAGCATGATGATTTTCTTATATAAGTTAATATGCATAACAAGTCATGTAATTGCTTTAACTTGAATTGTAGTTTTTGTAACCCATCTTGACCATATATAATACTTAAGTGGTTACCAAGATAACTAATGTTTTATACATGACATCAAACTGACAAACTTGTTCAAGAGAAACAATTGAAGCCTGAACCTGAAATGTCACAGAATGTAATAATCATATTCTGAACAAATAGTATTAAATTGTTTAATAACATGGGCTTGAGTATAATAGCACTACTGTTTTAACTTGTCAAAAATTACATACACTATATTGAACATCAAGGGGAAGCATGATGATTTTCTCATATAAGTAAATGAGCATAACAAGTCATATAATTGCTTTAACTTAAATTGTGGTTTTGTAACACATCTTGACCATACATAATACTTAAGCTGTTACCAAGGTAGCTAATGTTTTGTACATGACATCAAACTGCATGTGCAAATAGCTACGCCAACTTGGCTTTGGTCAGCTGGGAAGAGCAAAATGTGTTGTCAAATAATAATCCATTCTTTGGGCAAATACTTTGGTACATACGCTTTGTGGATGACGTGTTTATGCTGTGGAGAGGCTCTGGTATTGATTTGGCACAGTTTTTGGAATATTTGCATTCAACTACTGATTTTTTAAGGTTCACTTACCATAGTTCCAACACTGACATCAGTTTCCTTGATGTGCAGGTTAGTAAATCTGTTTTAAATAATCTTTGCAGTAATATTTATTTTAAACCCACTAGAAAAAATACTCTTTTGTACAAATCTAGTATGCACCTTAGACACATTCCTAGGAATGTGCTCAAGGGTCAGGTTTTTAGAACACTGCGACTGCATAGCAGAGATGAAGATGCAGTAGTTGCCCTATCTAATTTAAAAACAGAATTTCTACATAGGGATACTCGCTTGCAGACATTGAAAATACTATCTCTGATGCCTGGAAGCTGAGAAGCACTAGATGTAAACCTTATTTTAATGCTGGTGATGCTTTTGACAATACAAGATATACTAACAGAACTAGTAATGATTTTAGAGTGGTGTTTCAGTTTTCCAGTAACATCAATCAATACTTAGATGTAGTCAAAAAGCATTGGTATTTGCTACACGAAGTGCCTGGATTGGTAGACAAGGTCGGACATTCTCCTATTTTTAGATTTAGAAATAATAAATCTCTTAAACAACATCTATGTCATTGTGAATTATCTAGAACTATTATTAGATTCAATCGGCATGGTACTTTTCCATGCAGGAATTGCAGTGCTTGTCAATTTATATATAGCAAAAATAAATATGTACATCCTACTAGGAAATTTTCTTTGTACACTAATCAATACTCTGATTGCAGATCTACAGATGTGGTCTATTATTGTTTCTGTGTACAATGTCCTGCTTTTTATGTAGGAAAAACAAATAGAATGCTTAAAGATCGTATTTTAGACCACCTAAGTGATATTAGTAATAATAAACCATCAAATGCTCTAGCCAATCATGTTATGTCCAATGGCCATTCTCATTCCTTTAAGTTCTTTGTTCTACAACATATTCATAGAAACCCCAGAGGTGGTGATATTGAGAATATCACAGAGGACATGAACAGAAGTGGATTTTGAAACTTAATGCTGAAAAGTATCCTGGTTTGAATGCTACTACTTCCTTGGTCTCTTTTTTAAAGGCTAGACATCTCAAGCATTAAGATTAGCTAAGTTCTTTCAAAATTAGTCTATGTATTTAACTAGCTTTTAGTTTTCAAGTATTCTATTTAACTTTTTCCTGACTAGTATTTTTCCATGTTTTATAATGATTTTATAAGTTTTGTAAGTGCTTTCTCATGTATAGTATTTGATTCCTTCTTGTACAATGTTTTTAAGCAATGTTTTTAAGCAATGCTTTTTTTAGTTTGAGCATGAGGCTTAATTGTTTTTCACTGCTACTTAATCATTGTGTGATTTTTATTGATTAATTGGAATTTTAGAATCTCTATTTAAACCTGTGTATTTTTTACTGTGGTGTCTGATGAAGCAACTTCGGTTGTGAAAGCGCTTACCACTTTGTACTTTGCTGTGATTAAACGTTTTGCTGTGTGTTATCTTGGTGCATTTTTTACTTTTTATCAAACTGACAAAAGTTGTTCAAGGGAAACAATAGAAGCCTGAACTAAGAATGTCACAGAATGTAACAATCACATTCTGAACAAATAGTATTAAATTGACAATAATCTCTCAGTTTAACCTTTGCTGATTGTACAAAATAGAATGTTGCCATTTAAATCTAAAAAAACTTTCAGTATATGCCATAAAATGGCAGTTTATGAATATGGAAAGGGAACTTGTAATCATTAATCACAATAAGTAAATTTGTTGTTTCTAATGTATAATTTCACTCATTTTATAATAAGAAATGACAGATATGAAAATCCTTATGTGTAGGAAATGGGCGGAAGAGGGATGCACTGATAATTAAAATTCACTAACTTTCAGCAATGTTTACATAAAACACACTTGATGCTTTAAGTAAGTTAGCAACAAAGAAAGTGATTACTTAAATTCTGGCAAACAGTGAAATATAACTTCTGATATATCCAGTAAAATACATTGTATTATAAACATTAGGTATAAATATTATTACCATCTATTTATAATAAGCAATAGGTTTTGAAAGACTTCATCAGTAAGGGTGAATATGTTAAATAACTATGTGCTATAATCTTTTACTGAGGTTTTATATATTATACATCCTACTTTACTATGATTGAATTGCTTGTCATCTGTCTTTCATGTAAAATATTAATTGCTTATACAATAAGTAGACATTTATATTGTATTAGAATTCTGTCTAATCAACAATAGTAGTATATCTGTTCAAAATAATATAAATATTGCTTATTCCTATTACAAATATTCTCCATATGATAATTCAATTTATGGAGCGCAGATGTTCTGGATTGTCAAGGTATGAGTGATAATCTGATGGACTTAGGTTAATCCATCAGACTGGGAATGATTTTCATTTCATGGCTAGTGTGAATCTTAGTTTTGTTAATATTTATTAATTTAAATTTATTTTGCAACAACATTTTTAGTATGCCTGACCAAAACATTACTTTATTGGTAAACGCTCAAAGTATAACAATGATAATTTCCTTTAAAAGCTCAAACATATACTTTATAGTTATCAGAGGAAAATGTTTAATAGTCACAATAAAACAAAAAATACATAGTCTAAATAATCTAAGATGGATTTAACTTTATTATCTTTAAATACCAATGGCTTAAACAATCCTAGCAAGAGATACAATGTAGTGAAATATTTAAAACTGAACAAAGCACAACTTGTCTTCCTTCTAAAAGCTCATTTCAAAACAAATGACAATTACAAATGGAATCCTAAGGAATATATGTTATTGGCACAATCCACTTATAAGACAAAGACAAAAGGAGTAACAATTTTATGGAAAACAAATGTGATTAACCCAGAAATCATTTATATGTATGAAGATAAAGAAGGCCTTATGGCATTAGTAATAGTTAAATATAATAACAGACTATGGACCCTAGCAAATCTATACTGGTTCCCAGGCATTGGATCAGGAACTGTTAAAAAACACTTGGAATTCATTTCCAATCATTATAAAGGCAACTTAATATTAGGAGGAGATTTTAACTGTATATTTGATATTTCTGAAACTACAAATAAAAGACATCTGCTGTATCAAAAGCTTTAAACAAGTGGGTAAAATCATTTCATCTTGTAGATACTTTCAAATTTAAAGAAGAGAAATCTTTGTTGTTTTCCCATCAAGAGCATAGATCTGGTACCCAAACTAGAATAGATAAAATATTTCCTGCCCAGGACAAATACTCTATAATCATTAATTTCTCAATCACTCCCTGCCTCTTTTTAGACCACAGTTCATTGATGCTAAAACTTCAAAAATGGGTACAAACCATTAATATTTAACTCCAGAATTCCAGCATATATAGCTAAAATTAAAGAGTTCAAACCCTGGTTATTATCTGAATTACAGTTCTTCTTAGATATTAATTACACCACAGAGATTAATAAATCTCTTTAAACAACATCTATGTCATTGTGAATTATCTAGAACTATTATTAGATTCAATCGGCATGGTACTTTTCCATGCAGGAATTGCAGTGCTTGTCAATTTATATATAGCAAAAATAAATATGTACATCCTACTAGGAAATTTTCTTTGTACACTAATCAATACTCTGATTGCAGATCTACAGATGTGGTCTATTATTGTTTCTGTGTACAATGTCCTGCTTTTTATGTAGGAAAAACAAATAGAATGCTTAAAGATCGTATTTTAGACCACCTAAGTGATATTAGTAATAATAAACCATCAAATGCTCTAGCCAATCATGTTATGTCCAATGGCCATTCTCATTCCTTTAAGTTCTTTGTTCTACAACATATTCATAGAAACCCCAGAGGTGGTGATATTGAGAATATCACAGAGGGACATGAACAGAAGTGGATTTTGAAACTTAATGCTGAAAAGTATCCTGGTTTGAATGCTACTACTTCCTTGGTCTCTTTTTTAAAGGCTAGACATCTCAAGCATTAAGATTAGCTAAGTTCTTTCAAAATTAGTCTATGTATTTAACTAGCTTTTAGTTTTCAAGTATTCTATTTAACTTTTTCCTGACTAGTATTTTTCCATGTTTTATAATGATTTTATAAGTTTTGTAAGTGCTTTCTCATGTATAGTATTTGATTCCTTCTTGTACAATGTTTTAAGCAATGTTTTAAGCAATGCTTTTTTTAGTTTGAGCATGAGGCTTAATTGTTTTTCACTGCTACTTAATCATTGTGTGATTTTTATTGATTAATTGGAATTTTAGAATCTCTATTTAAACCTGTGTATTTTTTACTGTGGTGTCTGATGAAGCAACTTGTGAAAGCTTACCACTTTGTACTTTGCTGTGATTAAACGTTTTGCTGTGTGTTATCTTGGTGCATTTTTTACTTTTTATCAAACTGACAAAAGTTGTTCAAGGGAAACAATAGAAGCCTGAACTAAGAATGTCACAGAATGTAACAATCACATTCTGAACAAATAGTATTAAATTGACAATAATCTCTCAGTTTAACCTTTGCTGATTGTACAAAATAGAATGTTGCCATTTAAATCTAAAAAAACTTTCAGTATATGCCATAAAATGGCAGTTTATGAATATGGAAAGGGAACTTGTAATCATTAATCACAATAAGTAAATTTGTTGTTTCTAATGTATAATTTCACTCATTTTATAATAAGAAATGACAGATATGAAAATCCTTATGTGTAGGAAATGGGCGGAAGAGGGATGCACTGATAATTAAAATTCACTAACTTTCAGCAATGTTTACATAAAACACACTTGATGCTTTAAGTAAGTTAGCAACAAAGAAAGTGATTACTTAAATTCTGGCAAACAGTGAAATATAACTTCTGATATATCCAGTAAAATACATTGTATTATAAACATTAGGTATAAATATTATTACCATCTATTTATAATAAGCAATAGGTTTTGAAAGACTTCATCAGTAAGGGTGAATATGTTAAATAACTATGTGCTATAATCTTTACTGAGGTTTTATATATTATACATCCTACTTTACTATGATTGAATTGTTTGTCATCTGTCTTTCATGTAAAATATTAATTGCTTATACAATAAGTAGACATTTATATTGTATTAGAATTCTGTCTAATCAACAATAGTAGTATATCTGTTCAAAATAATATAAATATTGCTTATTCCTATTACAAATATTCTCCATATGATAATTCAATTTATGGAGCGCAGATGTTCTGGATTGTCAAGGTATGAGTGATAATCTGATGGACTTAGGTTAATCCATCAGACTGGGAATGATTTTCATTTCATGGCTAGTGTGAATCTTAGTTTTGTTAATATTTATTAATTTAAATTTATTTTGCAACAACATTTTTAGTATGCCTGACCAAAACATTACTTTATTGGTAAACGCTCAAAGTATAACAATGATAATTTCCTTTAAAAGCTCAAACATATACTTTATAGTTATCAGAGGAAAATGTTTAATAGTCACAATAAAACAAAAAATACATAGTCTAAATAATCTAAGATGGATTTAACTTTATTATCTTTAAATACCAATGGCTTAAACAATCCTAGCAAGAGATACAATGTAGTGAAATATTTAAAACTGAACAAAGCACAACTTGTCTTCCTTCTAAAAGCTCATTTCAAAACAAATGACAATTACAAATGGAATCCTAAGGAATATATGTTATTGGCACAATCCACTTATAAGACAAAGACAAAAGGAGTAACAATTTTATGGAAAACAAATGTGATTAACCCAGAAATCATTTATATGTATGAAGATAAAGAAGGCCTTATGGCATTAGTAATAGTTAAATATAATAACAGACTATGGACCCTAGCAAATCTATACTGGTTCCCAGGCATTGGATCAGGAACTGTTAAAAAACACTTGGAATTCATTTCCAATCATTATAAAGGCAACTTAATATTAGGAGGAGATTTTAACTGTATATTTGATATTTCTGAAACTACAAATAAAAGACTGCTGCGTACATCTGCTGTATCAAAAGCTTTAAACAAGTGGGTAAAATCATTTCATCTTGTAGATACTTTCAAATTTAAAGAAGAGAAATCTTTGTTGTTTTCCCATCAAGAGCATAGATCTGGTACCCAAACTAGAATAGATAAAATATTTCCTGCCCAGGACAAATACTCTATAATCATTAATTTCTCAATCACTCCCTGCCTCTTTTTAGACCACAGTTCATTGATGCTAAAACTTCAAAAATGGGTACAAACCATTAATATTTAACTCCAGAATTCCAGCATATATAGCTAAAATTAAAGAGTTCAAACCCTGGTTATTATCTGAATTACAGTTCTTCTTAGATATTAATTACACCACAGAGATTAATAAAATAATGATATGGGATTCATTAAAAGCTTATATATATGGTAAAATCCTAACTTGGTATAAAAAAAATCAGAGAATGGGATTCTTAATTATTAGATCTACAATCCACACTTTTGTCAGTAAAAGCTGAAAAAAAATCAAAATCATTTGGAGATGAAAAAGAAAGTAGAAGTATTTAACAATAAATACAAAGAATTTCTACCACATAAAATGAGTTTAGCTTTAGAAAAACTAAAAATTAATACCTTGGCCACTTCTCCCAAATATTTACATAATATAACCACAAGAATCAAACTGCAATCAAAAGCTAATAACATTAAAAGTATATTCCATGAAAAGAAAGGGAAAAATGTCTCGGATATAGGTGACATTCTTGATGCCTACAGAAATCACTATATGGAAAATTTAAAAAAAGAAAATATACATATTGATCAATTAAATCTAGATGAAAAATGTTCTAATATAAAAAAAATTCCAGAAAAATTAAAACTAGATCTGCAAGCACCCATATGATACAAAGAAATTACAGATACAATAAAAGAGGGTAAAAATTATAAAGCTCCAGGTATAGATGGCATAATTATGGAAATATATAAACTTTTTCCTTCAAAGATACTATCCCTCTTCAATAAAACCCTATTAGAAATTCAGTCACAAGCTTTAATACCACCCTCTTGGCGATATTCCTTAATCACACCAATCCTAAAGGAAAACAAATCCCCAAGCCTCTGTACTTCAAATAGACCTATATCATTATTAAATAAGGACTATAAGATATTAATGACAATATTAACTAACAGAATGAAAATACCACTATCCAAAATAATAAATAATGATCAAACTGGATGTATATATCATAGACACACACATGACAATATTAAAAGGATAATTTCTCTTATAGATTATGTTAATAAAGAAAATAAAGAAACACTTGTAACTGGCTTAGATATAGAGAAAGCCTTTGATTCCCTAAATTGGGACTATTTATTCAAAATTCTGGTGCTATTTGAATTTCCTCCTTCCTTTGTTCATCTACTAAAGAATATATATATATATATATATATATATATATATATATATATATATATATATACAAATAATTTAGCATATGTTAAGCTAGGTCCTGAGTCTATACATATAACAAAGGGTACTAAACAAGGATGTCCCATGTCACCAATTCTATTTGCTTTGGCTATTGAAATATTTGCAGATTCAATATGTAACAATACAAAAATCAAAGAAGTAGATGTTTATGAACAATGCAATTCTAAATTAATGCTCTTTGCTGATGATATATTATTAACATTATCCGATACAAAAGAGACATTAGAATAATTAGATATTTTAATTGACACATTTTACAGGACTTCCATTTCAATAAATCAAAATTTTTATTTTTAAATTGAAAAAAAAGAATTGCAGACGATGGGGAATCACATTATAGGGAAACAAGAATCTACCTTAAAATATCTAGGAATTGAGTTATGCAAGGATAATAATGAATTAGTCTCAAAAAACTACAATAATATCATTAATACAATTAAAATCTCTGTGGAAAAGTGGAACAAAATAATATTAACATTTCAAGACAGACTGCGGATAATAAAAATGTTTTTACTAGCCAAGATTCTATATATAGCTTTGGCAATACAACTGTTACCAGAAAGAAATATACTCAAATAAATAAACTCATGCCTAATAAAATTTTTATGGTTTCCCAAAAGAAATAGAATAGCTTTAATACATCATTTCAGACCACGGAAACAGGGAGGATTAAACTTTCCCGATATAGAAACATATATAAAAGCATCAATATCTAAAACAATCTCAGATTGGATAAGTCCAAATTATTCTGCAAATTGGAAAGAATTACCAACTGTAATATCAATAAATTAATTTGATTTACAATAAAAAAAAAAAAAAAATCAAATAACAGATAAAAACAATTTGCCATAGCACATATTATGTATTAGTATGTAATATAACATAACTAAGCCCACTAAAACTCATATGATTAATTATTACATTGGCTCATTTAGGAAAATTATTAATGCAAATATAGATTTAAAAATCTGGTTTGATCTTTTAACACCATTCATAGTTACAAATAGCTATCCACATAAAATATACAGATAAATAATTAATTCCTGGGAACAGAAAGGATTTGTTATTTGGTTTCAATGTATCAAAGAACTAAAAGTTCTGGATATGCAAACAATAGAAACAACATACAAAATTCCACAACAAGACTGGCTAATTATGCAAAGCATTCTGACGTATTCACAATATTTATGCAGAATAATTAATAATTCTTCATTTAAAGAAATAACCTAAACTTATGAAATACTTATATGAAATCATATATAATGATTATGACATGGGAAATAGTATTTAGAAATTTTACAAGATACTGATAAATTATAAAACAACAACCAAATCCTCATTTTGGAATTATATAACAAAAGGACACTCATTACAGCTAACTGAAGAAATTAAATCAAATATTTTATTATCAATAAAATGTACATCCTTTAAACAATACTAGAAAGTTTTTCATTGGAAATGCTTGCACAGAGCATTCTTAACTCCAGATAGAATTACAAAAATTAATTCTTCCACAAAGGGAATATGTTGGAGGTGTGAGAAAATGCAAAATGCAGATTGGAATCACATTTTTTGACTGTGTTAAAATTAAGCCATTTTGGAATGGTATTAAAAAAAATTTATAAGCATTATTTAATGAATCGTTTAACTTATCTAAAGCTCTAGTTATATTATTAAATGTGTACGAAGGTCCTCATTTGAATGAGTCAAATATGTATCTAGTATGGACAATACTTGCAATCTCCAGGAAGTGTATAACCAGAAGATGGAATACAAACACAATACCGACTTTGGAAGACTTCTACAGCCTACTGAAGACCACAGCATTGTTAGAAATTAAAATTAAATAATTAAGGATTCATCCTAAGCCATTTATTAACAATTCATGGGAAAAAGTCTTATCATTGATTGACACTTTACAATAACTGAACAAATACACTCTGATGGCTGGATTGTTATACCTACAAAGTAATTGTATATATTGAGCTCTGTTATAGTGTCAGGCTGATGTAATTAGTGTACATAGTTATTTAAGATGTTATATACAAATACTATGGAATTTATTCAACTGTATTTGAAAAATAAAACATTTTTTGAGAGAGAAAAATGTATATTTTTGAGCCCAACCTCTTAGGCAGTAGTCACAAAGGTGCAAGACTCCAAAGGATCTGATCATGCCTATGCTAATGTTTCCTCTATTACATGGTAACAGCTTATTGATATTGTGTATACAGAAACACAATAGAGAAGCTGGTGCAGATGTGTTTATTTATTTATTTACTTATTGACATTTGATTACCTGTAAATTCTGATTGGCTAGAAGTCCATTTTCAGAGGAGGCCAGAGGACAAAAGCTCCAAATTATTACAAAACAGTATAAGAACAGTAATTTTACAATCTTCAAAAATAAAACAAAAACATCTGCAGTTTAAATTATTATAACAAATTTGTGATAATATAAAAACATTGGTTACGAATCGCTACAAGTTATATGACAATCCTTTAATATTTATAGACATTTTAGACAGTTTGTAGAGAAATTAAAGGTAAGTTAGTCTAATACAAACAGGAATTGCAATATGAAGTTAAGGAAAAACAGATATTTAGAGAGAAAGTCAGGGGAGAGAATTTGACAGAAGTAAGAAAGTAAGTGAAGAATGGAGACTAAGGAGGTATAAGGAATGAAACAATACTTGTTCACATTTAGAGTTATAATTTATCCTTGTTTTTAACAAGAATAGAGTTAGATTTTAGCCAGGAAGTCTTTCAGAGTATTTTTTAAAGTTGGTAAGGAGGATATTGACCTGATGGATAAAGGTAAAGAGTTCAAAGCCTTAGCAACCTTGTACGAGTACAGACAATGCCCAGCAGATTTGCTAGGTTTATAGACAGACAGGAGATTTTGGTCACTGGATCACAATGACCAACTGGTAACATAGTTCCACATAATGTTTTTTAGTGCTAGATGGGCAGATGGATGCTGGATGATTGTATATGTGTAAGAAGCTGGGTATATGTTAGTTGATGGGGCAGTTCTAACCAATTCAGGCATTTTAGTGCTATACAATGGTGGGTTCTGAAAGGGTATTTGCTGCAAATTTAGCAACTTTATTATAGCATTGTTCTACTTTTAATTTTTATGAAGCCTTGAGGTTAGTAAGGGTAGGAGCACCATAAAGAAGTGTGAGGAGGAGATAAGTCATGGCAAGTGTAGTTTTACTTGCATCACTGAGAACGTTTTTTCATCTGTAAAGTATCCCTAGTTTTTATAAGTTTTTTTTTTTTTTGCAATTTTGTATATGCAGGTTGAATGTAAGCTTATCATCCACTATCACCCCTAATACTTTGCTATAAGAAGTTACTTCAGTGGCTGTATTATCAAGAGAGAGGACTTTAAATGTTATTTTTTTTTTTTTATGAAAGAGCAATTTGGGGGAAAAAGGTAGTAGTTTTATCCCTTTTGTGTTGACCATGAGTTGTGACTCATGAAGCCATGTTTCAGTGGCTGGTAAAGCTTCCTGAGCAATTATTTGGAGGTGTACCATGTTGTCAAATGTGGAAATGAGAGTGGAATTATCTGTATTGTGTTAGGGTGATCTGTTGTGCAGATGTATAGATGGTGTTGGTAAAAATGGTAAAGAGACTGGGAGTAGGATAGAGCCTTGTGGTCCACTGGTGGTGGCTGAGCGGTAAAGCGAGAGCATGGAGTGACATTTTACTGACTCATGACGATGTATTAATCTCACATGCAGGCTCATAAGATGCATAGAATACCCATTCCTATGAACACCAATGTATGTATAAATTGACAATCCTTGTTACAGGAACCTTCCCACAACAAACTGGGACACATTAAGTATTTCTAAGGAATGGACCTCATGGATGTTACAGTGGTTTTTGATGCCATACTACAGCATTTGAAGGAGTGTATGTGATTTCCACATACTGCAGAGGAGAAAAACAACATCACATGGGTGTCTTATATCATAACCTACAATAACTTACTGTTATTGACTGCACAAGCAAGTGTTGTATGCCATTCCACTGGCTAATAAGCAGAAAATGGTTCTCAACTACACCAGAATGATGTAACAGATGTTAGCAATAATGCATATAATACTGCAACCAAGCTATGATATACAGTGCCTTGCCTAGCAACTCTGTGCATCAGACACAGGTTATCCTGGTAACTATGCAATGATGGCAGAGCACAATTGTCAACATATTTATAGGTATAGTGGACCACAGAGATACAAGTTAATAACAGGGACCTGGGCTAGGTGGGGGAGCTACTAATATGAATGTACATGTGTGCCATGGCCAAGTGATTGTGACAAACTTTGGAGACTGTGCAAGGAGGGAGTGGTGCTGCTAAGTGGAGAAGGTATACAGAGGGGGATCTAGTTGATTAGGTGACATGTAGGTGGACTCAACTCCTGCATATTTTGTTACACTGTGTATTTATTTGTGTCAGGTCTGGAGAACCTGGAACAGGATGTGTTCTCTGTCTGGGAGAACATCTCCTTTAGATTTCTCCCTTTATGAGCCATCTCAATCTGTAAATGCTAAGGCATACATATGGCAAATGGCTGGCCATTGATATGAGCCAGAAAGACAACACATCCCAAGATACCACAGTCTGGAGTGAGCACAGACTGTTCAACATCCAACCCACCCAGAGGTACAGATGACTACTACAAGTTGCTGCTATGGGGCAGCTGCCTTTAGCTAGTCACATGTGTGCCTGTGCGAGAACACACTGAGCAGTATCCACCTGTGAAACCTGCTGTGGCAGTGTATGTGGATGCATTTGTGCATGTGGTATATGGGGCATGCCTCCTATGCCATTGCATGTGTGACCTCCACCACATATGTGGATTGCTACAGCTGTGTGCACCTATAACTAACTTGACTTTACCACTGGTATGGTCTATTGCATGTTACCCGCGTACTTGTCTGGCTTCTGTTGTATAACACCACACCAAGATGAATGGTATCAAACAAGCAATAGGTATGGCTGCAGAATGAACACTGTGCAGTGATGTGTGTTTCTAGCCTTTGTAAATGGCCAGTATAACAGGAGCTGAATGTCCACTGGAAGCCATCCCAACGTTTGTAACATGCAAACCTTTGCTGTACCTCAGGTAATATGTTACAGGCAAATGTCATTAAGCTTCCCCCAGCCCATCATAGTGTGTTACATATTTAATACTCAACAACCCATTTGACTGCCTTAGGAAACCTCCCCCAGCTGGTTGGCCTGCAGACAAGGCACACATTTTGGAAATAATTACCCTCATATGTGGCCTGTATTGTCTAACTCCATCACAGATACTTCATACTCTCAAGAGAAAAACACTGTTGCAGTTGACCGCAAAGCTGAGCACTGCAGCCTTCTGTGACCCCACCCCCACTCAGCAGTCAGATGTTGACCAATTCTTCTCTTCAACAACTACAACAGCAGCAGCAAAAAAAAAAAAAGGTTTTGATACCCATACATTCTCCCTTCATGTTCCTTGGCTACTTACCCTAACAGCTGTATATCTGTGCATCCTATGCAGCTGTCATCAGTCTTCAAATCCAGGTGCCCCCTAGAATGGCAGTTATACTAATGAGCCAGTCAAGATTAAATGTTTCTGAATTTCACATCTTATGCAACTCATACTGTACCAAGACTGGATTATGAAGATTGCCCCTGACCATGCACATGCATGAAAGCCCAAAAAGTCAACACAATCACAAAACAAACAGCACCAGAATTACTGGTTCTAAAACTGCCTTCCAGTTTATAGCCTGCTATAGACCACCCTCCCAAACCCAGGAACCCCACTGGCCTTCCTGAGAACACTGGAAAATATGAAGGTCTCTCCAAACACCATTATATTGGGTGACTTCAACTACCCAAACATAGACTGGGAGCATTACTCTAGCTCCAACACCCTAGCCCAAAGTTTCCTAGAATTTATAAACTCAAATGCTATGGAACAACTTGTTACCACTCCCACAAGAGGGGAAAACATACCAAATAACAGATAAAACAATTTGCCATAGCATATTATGTATTAGTATGTAATATAACATAACTAAGCCCACTAAAACTCATATGATTAATTATTACATTGACTCATTTAGGAAAATTACACATAAAATATACAGATAAATAATTAATTCCTGGGAACAGAAAGGATTTGTGTTTTGGACAACAAGACTGGCTAATTATGCAAGCAAAGCATTCCTGCGTATTCACAATATTTATGCAGAATAATTAATAATTCTTCATTTAAAGAAATAAATGTTGGAGGTGTGAGAAAATGCAAATTGCAGATTGGAATCACATTTTTGACTGTGTTAAAAATTAAGCCATTTTGGAATGGTATTAAAAAATATAAGCATTATTATTTAATCGGTTTAACAAATTAAATAATTAAGGTCATCCTAAGCCATTTTATATTAACAATTCATGGGAAAGTCTTATCATTTGATTGACACTTTACAATAACTGACAAATACACTCTGATGGCTAGATTTGTTATACCTACAAAGTAATTGTATATATTGAGCTCTGTTATAGTGTCAGGCTGATGTAATTAGTGTACATAGTTATTTAAGATGGTATATACAAATACTATAGAATTTACTCAACTGTATTTGAAAAATAAAACATTTTTTGAGAGAAAAATGTATATTTTGAGCCCAACCTCTTAGGCAGTAGTCACAACAAAGCAACTCTCAAAGGATCTGATCATGCCTATGCTAATGTTTCCTCTATTACATGGTAACAGCTTATTGATATTGTGTATACAGAAACACAATAGTGTTTATTTATTTATTTACTTATTGACATTTGATTACCTGTAAATTCTGATTGGCTAGAAGTCCATTTTCAGAGGAGGCCAGAGGACAAAAGCTCCAAATTATTACAAAACAGTATAAGAACAGTAATTTTACAATCTTCAAAAATAAAACAAAAACATCTGCAGTTTAAATTATTATAACAAATTTGTGATAATATAAAAACATTGGTTTTGAATACATGTTATATGACAATCCTTTAATATTTAAAGAAATTTTAGACAGTTTGTAGAGAAATTAGAGGTAAGTTAGTCTAATACAAACAGGAATTGCAATATGAAGTTAAGGAAAAACAGATATTTAGAGAGAAAGTCAGGGGAGAGAATTTGACAGAAGTAAGAAAGTAAGTGAAGAATGGAGACTAAGGAGGTATAAGGAATGAAACAATACTTGTTCACATTTAGAGTTATAATTTATCCTTGTTTTTAACAAGAATAGAGTTAGATTTTAGCCAGGAAGTCTTTCAGAGTATTTTTTAAAGTTGGTAAGGAGGATATTGACCTGATGGATAAAGGTAAAGAGTTCAAAGCCTTAGACAGACAATGCCCAGCAGATTTGCTAGGTTTATAGACAGACAGGAGATTTTGGTCACTGGATCACAATGACCAACTGGTAACATAGTTCCACATAATGTTTTTTAGTGCTAGATGGGCAGATGGATGCTGGATGATTGTATATGTGTAAGAAGCTGGGTATATGTTAGTTGATGGGGCAGTTCTAACCAATTCAGGCATTTTAGTGCTATACAATGGTGGGTTCTGAAAGGGTATTTGCTGCAAATTTAGCAACTTTATTATAGCATTGTTCTACTTTTAATTTTTATGAAGCCTTGAGGTTAGTAAGGGTAGGAGCACCATAAAGAAGTGTGAGGAGGAGATAAGTCATGGCAAGTGTAGTTTTACTTGCATCACTGAGAACGTTTTTTCATCTGTAAAGTATCCCTAGTTTTTATAAGTTTTTTTTTGCAATTTTGTATATGCAGGTTGAATGTAAGCTTATCATCCACTATCACCCCTAATACTTTGCTATAAGAAGTTACTTCAGTGGCTGTATTATCAAGAGAGAGGACTTTAAATGTTATTTTTTTTTTTTTTATGAAAGAGCAATTTGGGGGAAAAAGGTAGTAGTTTTATCCCTTTTGTGTTGACCATGAGTTGTGACTCATGAAGCCATGTTTCAGTGGCTGGTAAAGCTTCCTGAGCAATTATTTGGAGGTGTACCATGTTGTCAAATGTGGAAATGAGAGTGGAATTATCTGTATTGTGTTAGGGTGATCTGTTGTGCAGATGTATAGATGGTGTTGGTAAAAATGGTAAAGAGACTGGGAGTAGGATAGAGCCTTGTGGTCCACTGGTGGTGGCTGAGCGGTAAAGAGAGAGCATGGAGTGACATTTTACTGACTCATGACGATGTATTAATCTCACATGCAGGCTCATAAGATGCATAGAATACCCATTCCTATGAACACCAATGTATGTATAAATTGACAATCCTTGTTACAGGAACCTTCCCACAACAAACTGGGACACATTAAGTATTTCTAAGGAATGGACCTCATGGATGTTACAGTGGTTTTTGATGCCATACTACAGCATTTGGAGGAGTGTATGTGATTTCCACATACTGCAGAGGAGAAAAACAACATCACATGGGTGTCTTATATCATAACCTACAATAACTTACTGTTATTGACTGCACAAGCAAGTGTTGTATGCCATTCCACTGGCTAATAAGCAGAAAATGGTTCTCAACTACCGACCAGAATGATGTAACAGATGTTAGCAATAATGCATATAATACTGCAACCAAGCTATGATATACAGTGCCTTGCCTAGCAACTCTGTGCATCAGACACAGGTTATCCTGGTAACTATGCAATGATGGCAGAGCACAATTGTCAACATATTTATAGGTATAGTGGACCACAGAGATACAAGTTAATAACAGGGACCTGGGCTAGGTGGGGGAGCTACTAATATGAATGTACATGTGTGCCATGGCCAAGTGATTGTGACAAACTTTGGAGACTGTGCAAGGAGGGAGTGGTGCTGCTAAGTGGAGAAGGTATACAGAGGGGGATCTAGTTGATTAGGTGACATGTAGGTGGACTCAACTCCTGCATATTTTGTTACACTGTGTATTTATTTGTGTCAGGTCTGGAGAACCTGGAACAGGATGTGTTCTCTGTCTGGGAGAACATCTCCTTTAGATTTCTCCCTTTATGAGCCATCTCAATCTGTAAATGCTAAGGCATACATATGGCAAATGGCTGGCCATTGATATGAGCCAGAAAGACAACACATCCCCGCATACCACAGTCTGGAGTGAGCACAGACTGTTCAACATCCAACCCACCCAGAGGTACAGATGACTACTACAAGTTGCTGCTATGGGGCAGCTGCCTTTAGCTAGTCACATGTGTGCCTGTGCGAGAACACACTGAGCAGTATCCACCTGTGAAACCTGCTGTGGCAGTGTATGTGGATGCATTTGTGCATGTGGTATATGGGGCATGCCTCCTATGCCATTGCATGTGTGACCTCCACCACATATGTGGATTGCTACAGCTGTGTGCACCTATAACTAACTTGACTTTACCACTGGTATGGTCTATTGCATGTTACCTGCGTACTTGTCTGGCTTCTGTTGTATAACACCACACCAAGATGAATGGTATCAAACAAGCAATAGGTATGGCTGCAGAATGAACACTGTGCAGTGATGTGTGTTTTCTAGCCTTTGTAAATGGCCAGTATAACAGGAGCTGAATGTCCACTGGAAGCCATCCCAACGTTTGTAACATGCAAACCTTTGCTGTACCTCAGGTAATATGTTACAGGCAAATGTCATTAAGCTTCCCCCAGCCCATCATAGTGTGTTACATATTTAATACTCAACAACCCATTTGACTGCCTTAGGAAACCTCCCCCCCCCCCCCCCCCAGCTGGTTGGCCTGCAGACAAGGCACACATTTTGGAAATAATTACCCTCATATGTGGCCTGTATTGTCTAACTCCATCACAGATACTTCATACTCTCAAGAGAAAAACACTGTTGCAGTTGACCGCAAAGCTGAGCACTGCAGCCTTCTGTGACCCCACTCCCACTCAGCAGTCAGATGTTGACCAATTCTTCTCTTCAACAACTACAACAGCAGCAGCAAAAAAAAAAAAGGTTTTGATACCCATACATTCTCCCTCCATGTTCCTTGGCTACTTACCCTAACAGCTGTATATCTGTGCATCCTATGCAGCTGTCATCAGTCTTCAAATCCAGGTGCCCCCTAGAATGGCAGTTATACTAATGAGCCAGTCAAGATTAAATGTTTCTGAATTTCACATCTTATGCAACTCATACTGTACCAAGACTGGATTATGAAGATTGCCCCTGACCATGCACATGCATGAAAGCCCAAAAAGTCAACACAATCACAAAACAAACAGCACCAGAATTACTGTTTCTAAAACTGCCTTCCAGTTTATAGCCTGCTATAGACCACCCTCCCAAACCCAGGAACCCCACTCGGCCTTCCTGAGAACACTGGAAAATATGAAGGTCTCTCCAAACACCATTATATTGGGTGACTTCAACTACCCAAACATAGACTGGGAGCATTACTCTAGCTCCAACACCCTAGCCCAAAGTTTCTAGAATTTATAAACTCAAATGCTATGGAACAACTTGTTACCACTCCCACAAGAGGGGAAAACATACTGGACCTGATCATCACCAACATGGGGACTCTATGCTCCAGACCAGAAGTGTATCCCTCACTGGTAAGATCAGACCATAAACTAATCTCACTGGATATTCACATCCCGACCCCACCCCCTGCCCAGAAAACCACAGTGAAAAACTTCTCTAAAGCAAATTTCACACTCCTGAAAACCGAGGTGGAATCCTTCAAAGCCCCCGGGCCTGTGGAAAATATGACCCAGACCGCAGAATCATTTATAAACGCATTCTATGAACACCTTCAGGAATGAATGGATCATGCAATCCCAAATAAAACCAAGACCCAATCCTCCAAAGGCAGGCATCCTGTCTGGTGGACCCCATCCATAAACAAACTATACAATAGAAGGAGGAAGCTACTACATGATAGAGCAAAATCCCAAAAAGGGAAGGCATATCTGATCAGTATTAGCAAAAAACTACGGGCACTCATAAAATCGTCTAAGGCCAGCTTTGAGAGAAAAATTGCACAGGACACTAAGGATAATCACAAGGCTTTCTTTAGTTATGTTAGGAACCTCGGTGGGAATTCCCAGATATGCTCAGAATTAGTCCAAAATGACAAAAAATACACCGAACCCACAGACATTGCCAACATCCTAGCTGACAGGTTCAGTGCAAACTCCCCCCCCCCCCACCAAAAGGGCAAATATCTATCCCAGCAAAGTGCTGCCCCCCTGACATCTCAGATGCTCAGGTAAGAGCAGCCCTCTCCAAAGCAAAAAACACAGCATCAATGGGACCAGATGGTGTCCCGGGCAGCATCCTACATGAACTCCAAGAAGAGCTAAACCCAAACCTAAAACTACTGTTCAATCTCAGCCTTACTACAGGATATGTAGCTCCAGTTTGTCCCTGCAACTGCTACCTGCATTGTCCCTTCAGGAAGTCTCTGAACATTAGGGCAACTAAGAGAAACCACCTAACATCTCCCTGAAAACTGTGACCTCTGAAAAGGCATTGAACAGTATGTATTGACAAGAAGGGGTACATATTAAGCAACTGCTTCTAAACAAGATTGTAATTTTACTAGTCTTAGCATACTATTCAGGCAGGTTAGCCAGCAGCCCCCCCCCCCCTCACAGCTTTCAACTTTTTCCTCTAATATTCTAACCCCCTTGCATTATCTGATTCTTCTCTTTGCACTTTAGTCCCCTTACCCACCCAGACAAGACTATTGCTATACTATAAATGGCCACCAGGTGGCGCCTCGTGAACTAACTTTCTATAAAGAAAGCTTTCCGATCTGCAATTGTCTACCCCATATTGTAACCATTCTAAACTAATAGCTTCTGCTCTGTATTCCTACATCTTTTCTGTAAGCTTTCTGTAACCTGACCCCTAGTCACGCTGTTCTTAGTCCCCTGATACACTTATCTATCACCTTTTCTTCTTTCCCCAAGGAATCCTGCCATCAGCCCTCTACCCTTACATCCTGCCTCTCTTCCTTCACACCTCTGAATACTGTCCACCTTTCTCCCACCATCAGACTTACCTGTTGGTTTGCTCTCTCTTTTCTGATTGTCTCCCTCCACATTTTGCTCTCTTGTCTCTACCAGCTCCGTTAAGCCCTGTAGTCTCTCTCCCCTCCTACCCCCAAATCCCACCCACCCCACTACCTCTACCTTTATAGCCAGTTAACCACACCTACTTCCTCCCACACTATCAAACCCCTCCTTCCTCTTCCCATCCCCTCCCACCCCCCTCTCTATACTCACATGACAACTTCCTCTCATCCTTCTCAGAACAACTTCTCACCTCACCAACACCACATCATGTCTCTAAAATATTCATCCCTCCCAATTCAACTGTTACTCCTTTTAACCCTCACTTATGTTTACTCTCTTCAACCTTCTCTCATCAACCACTCTACCCACTTACATACCACCTTTCATCTCCACACATCAAAATCTCACTACAATAACTCAATCTCTCCTAACCTTTACCCCCTCAACAACAACCTATGTTTTCACTATAAACTTATCCCTCCTCATAAAACCATCACTCCTCCCTATTGTCCATATCTCCCTCTAATCCTTCTACCCACTCCACCCAAACTAAACAACCCAAATACCTCTCCTTCCTAACTCAATTTCTAACTGAAATACTTTTATCTGGTGATATACACCTAACCCCAGCCCAAACCACTCCTCCTCAAATTCAAAGTCCATCCTATTCACATCTCTTAATGCACAAAGCTTAGCAAACAAAGTCCCTTACCTTCATGCATGGGTACTCCATAACAAACCTGACATCATAGCCATTTCTGAAACCTGGCTAAAACCCCACATTAAAGATGCGAGATATTACCACCAAACTACTCAATTATTAGATCAGACAGATCCCACAAAAGGGTGGTGGTGTAGCTCTACTCTCGCATCCTCCTATCCCTAACACCTTACAACAAAATTATTCCCCAGTTTTCTAATGCAGAACTAATACTAGCTCATCTCCAGCTGAATACACACAAATCTATTTCTATGGTTTCTCTCTACATTCCCCCTGGAGATAATATCACAATACTTGAAAACATCCTCTCCTGGCTATCAAGTAACATCCATAATGAAACTATAATCATGGGAGATACCAATATAAATTGGTCCTCCATACAGTCACCTACACACCCCTCAACATTAACCTTTTCAAATACTCTCAACTAATCAACTCAATAACTAGGCCATCCAAAGACTTCTCAAGTGGCAACATCTTAGACTGGATTCTAGTCTCCCATCCCCATAACTACCCTGACAGTGGAACCCTTCCTGACCCCCTTAGTGATCATCTTCCCATCTTCACTAAACGTCTTCCAACTCCCTTACAAGTTACTCACAACTATATAACTACCAGATTCCACAAAAACTTTAACCCTGAAGCTTTTTCCAGCAACCTTAAATCTATTAACTGGATTCCCTTAAAAACCCTACCACTCGAAAATGCAGTAACCCACTTTAATACTATCTTCCTAAACATCCTAAATAATCATGCTCCCTTAATAACCAAAAGAATAAAAAGGAAAGCCTCCCCCTGGTTAACAAAAAATACTCTTACCTCCATGCGACTCAGAGATAAAAAATGGGCACAATACAAGAAAAACAAATCTACATCAAACCTCAATCAATATAAAACTATCCGTAACTTAGTAAAAAAACTGATCTCAATAGACAGGCAAAACTACTTTATCCAACTTCAAGACAATCATAAAACTAAAAAAATTCTGGGCAGGTATAAATTCACTCTTAAAACCTGGTACTATAGAAAACCCAAACCCAGCCCAGGGTCACAAGACATAGATCTTGCTACCCAATTCAATTCTTTCTTCATTGACTCTATTTCCAAACTTACCTCTTCTTTTACACACAATTCACCTCCTACCCCTCTACTGACAACCAACCTCCCTCCTACTCCTTTGTCTCATTCTCCCCACCTCAACCTCACCCTTTTCAATTAAACCTACTCCAACTTCTACCATAAAAACTCCTACAAAATTAAAACCATGCACCAATGCCCTGACAACATTCCTTCATACTATCTCAGTATAGCTGCGATGCTATTGCCCTCCCTATCAGTATCCTCATCAATCGCTCTATCCAAGAAGGTCTTGTCCCTGAAACCTGGAAAAAGCTTACATTATCCCTCTACATAAAGGTGGAAATAATACTAACATCTCCAATTTTCGTCCTATAGCCATCCTCTCTCCCATTTCTAAAGTCCTTGAGAAATGCATCCACCTTCAACTCCTTCCCCACCTCTTGGACAACAATCGACTAACCCCTACCCAACATGGATTCAGACCCCATCATAGTACTATGACAGCCCTCCTATCCTTCCTTGAAACTGTGAACAAAGCTAGAGATTCTGGACTCATTGTATCTACCACTCTTCTTGATCTTTCTAAGGCCTTTGATACTATCTCCCATAACCTACTTCTTACTAAACTATCTAATCTAAACCTTTCTCTCACTTCACTCAACTGGTTTAACAGCTATCTCTCCAATAGACAACAAG
This sequence comes from Protopterus annectens, assembly GCF_019279795.1. Lineage (NCBI taxonomy): Eukaryota > Metazoa > Chordata > Ceratodontiformes > Protopteridae > Protopterus > Protopterus annectens. Next base: position 580,838,689 of record NC_056727.1, on the reverse strand, counting down.
CAGTCAAGTGGAAAAATCTACTTCCTCCTTTCTAAATACCCCTACAGGCGTCCCACAAGGCTCCATTCTGGGCCCCTTCTCTTTAATATTTTCATTAATGACTTTTATCATGCTATCCCTCAGGCTAATATTATTCAATATGCAGATGATTCCACAATCATCTGCACTGCCTCATCCATACCAACTCTACTAAAACTTACCCAAGATGCCTTCTCCACCACTGAAAATTGGATGAAAGACAACCATCTAGCTCTTAATGCTGCTAAAACCAAACTCATGATATTTTCTCCCTCAAAACTACTAACATCGATCGTAAATCATTCTCCATCTATAGCCAAAATAACATTCCCTTGAGCTTGTATCAGAAACCAAACTTTTAGGAGTCCAAATTGATGATAAGCTTAAATTCCATTCCCATCTACTACAAAACATAAATAAAACCCACCAAAAGCTTGGCATGCTCTACCGTCATTATCGTTTTCTCAGCTCAGCTACCAAGGTTACTCTCTCAACTACATTTCTCTTACACTCCCTTCTCTATGGAGCACCCTTCTTACTAACCTACAATCTTCCCTCAAAACCAAACTATCCTCTTGTTACAATAAAATTGCCAAATTTGCCACTTCTAGCAAAACCTCAACACACCACTGTGAACCACTCCACAAACTGAAATGGTTAGAACTACCCAACTACCTCTCATATACCCAACTCACATATGCTCACAAACTGATTTTCCAGCCATCCCTCTGCCCCTCACTCTCTTCTACCTTTAAAATGCACCACACACAAAGACATCTAAGATCAAACAATCAAAACCTCATAGAAATTCATAGACCCCTCCACCCTCCTGGACAAAACCTCCTGTCCTTCTCACTAGCACGCTTATGGAACTCCCTTCCTCCCTCTATTACCATTACAAGCCTCCCATCCTTTAAAAATCACTCCACTCTTATCTAACCTCCACATGGGAATGCTCCTGCTCTCACCCTTCATAACCTACTATTTACTCTAGTATCTTTTTCTCTTCTGACTGTCTAAACACCAGGTAGCATTACTCTTGGCCTACCTGTATACTACTCTAACTCTATATATAAAAAAAAAAACTGTGTTTTTAGCTATCTCTGCATGTTTAATTAGATAAACTATACTATGTTTTTCCCCATCAAATGTAGATGTATATCCTCACCTTTGTGTATTCTGTATGTGGAGCTTTTTTTTTTCTCAATGTTTAACCCCATGTAATGTATATGTATATCCTCATGTTTGTTTAATCTGTATGTGGAGCTTTTCTCCCCAGGACTCCATTGAAAACGGGTTCTTCGAGCCCAATGGACTATCCTGGTTAAGCAAATGCAAATAAATAAATAAATAAATAAATGTACCCAAAGAGTAGCGTACAGCAACAGTGGTCCCTCTCCACAAAGGTGGTGCCTCAACAGATCCTGGAAACTATTGCCCCATAAGCCTGACTAGCTTGGTCTGCAAAGCTATGGAAAGGATCATCATGGACCTTATAAATAAAGATATTGGGGACCTACAGACACTGGATCCTACCCAGTTCGGCTTTGTTAAGGACAGATCCTGCCTCTTAAACCTGGTTGATTTCTTTGAAACAGTCACCAAGGCCATTGACGAGGGGAAGGTGGTCCACACAGCCTACCTGGACCTTTCAAAAGCCTTCAATACAATACCCCACTCGGGCATTATAGATAAGCTTACCAGCTTAAATATAAACCTCTATGTCACTAGATGGGTTGCAAACTGGCTCAAGGACAGAACCCACATGGTTAGAATTGCTGGAGCCATGTCAGACTCCAAACCAGTTACATGTGGCATCCCACAAGGCTCAGTCCTGGGACCTCTCTTGTTCGGTATATATTCCTCGGAGGTACAGGCCAACACAGAAGGACTGTGGCTGACCAAGTTTGCAGATGACTGCAAACTAGGCGCCATAATCGACTGTCCAGCTGACACAAGCATCCTACAAAAGGGCCTCACAGAAACAGACAACTGGTGCCAGAGCCATGGCCTCAAGCTAAACGCCAAAAAGTGTATAGACATCCCCTTTGGCAAAAATAAAGTGCCCACAAATTACCACATAGGTGGTAATCCATTAAGTACAGAAGAAGTAATTAGGGACCTGGGGACCCAAGTTGATAGCAATCTCTCATTTGAAAACCACGTGGCCAAAGTGGTTAGAAAAACATTTTATATAGCCCACCTAATCATGAAGGGATTCACATCTAGATCAGGGGAGGTCATCGTGCCTCTTTACTCATCCCTCATCAGGCCCATAATTGAGTACAATGCCCCTTTTGGGATGTACCTTACCAGACACCTGCAGCAACTGGAAAGACCCCAAAAGTACCTCACCAAGAGGATCAAAGGGCTCAAACAGATGTCATATGCTGCCCGGTTAAAGAAACTCCAGCTCTACTTAGTGGCATACCACCTGCTCAGAGGCAATCTGTGCCTGACGTATAAAGCCATGTCCAACCCAGAATTAATGGACATGCTGCACCTCAGAAAATCCAAATCCCATCGAGCTAGCGCTCGAGAGACTTGAACCTCAGTGCTGAAATAAATAGGACATGCTAGAGGGACAGATTCATAAGCCAGAGGCTCCCTTCACTCTGGAATAAAATCCCAGTCCAGGTTAGGCAGAGTCCCTCATTGACTCTCTTCAAGAGGAATCTTGATGAGTGGATGGGAGATCGTAGATTTACCCCGGGTATCACTTCTGTGTCACTGTTAGACAGAGGCACAGTATACTAACCTCGGAAAAGGGCATAGCAAAATTCATTTAAAATGGGTGGAGAAAGCCAAACACACTCTGGCTAGGCTTATAAATGCCCTAGGGCAGATAGCCTAGTATGAACCTATGAACCTATGAACCTATAAAGACGTAAACCTTGCCTGTGATATAATTAGGACCTGCTGGAGAGATAGGTATGTATCCCAGAGACTACCTCGTCTATGAAACAGGCTCCCCATGCATGTGAATCAGAGTTCCTCCCCTGACCCAATTCAAGTGCAACTTGGACAATTGGATGGGAAAATTGAAATTCATCTGTGGTTTGGCACCTATGTCTCTAATGGACACAGGTAACCTTTAAATGGTTAATCTCCCAGGCCCATGCTTACATTATCAAGGGCATCAGAACTTGTCAGAGGTTCGGGATGCATGGCTAGGTTTAAAAAGGCCCTTGTGGTGGTTAGCCTAGTAAACATCTATGAACATATGAATCTAAGTGCATTGCAATGCTTAAGTGGTTCACTGATTCCCAAGGATGATGCTACACTGGGTCAGACAGGGGCACATGATCCACCTGTGAAACTATGTTCCCTGGTCCCCAGCACAGTAAAAATTAACAAAACAAAAAAACCCTCTTCAAGAGAAATCGATGAGTGGATGGGAAATAGAAAGTTCATTCCCAGGATCACTCCAGTGGCTCTATTTGATAGAGGCACTGGGAACTAATGATGGGCGGCACAATGCCAGGACACTTCTATGGGCTAGGCTTGTAAAGGCCCCAGGGTCATTAGACTAGTACACACCTATGAACCTATCTCTTTTAAAACACAGCTCGACCACGAATCAGCAAAAGCCAGGTCAGCTTGGCTTCCAGTCTGCTTTTAGCTGCTCTGTTTTGCTCTACTGTCTGTGGCTTGCATGTAAATCAGTTTGAGTCTAGAGCTAAATGGATTAGCAGAGTAGCAGAAAGCACAGTCTTAGGAAATCAGAGTCATTTTTAAAAATTTTGAGAGCTGAATAGATTAAACATACTTGCTTTTAAGAAAAGAATGGCTGGTACCGTGTGTGTGTGTGTGTGTGTGTGTGTGTGTGTGTGTGTGTGTGTGTGTGTGTGTGTGTGTGTGTGTGTGTGTGTGTGTGTGTGTGTGTGGGTGCATGTGCGTGCACCCATATGAACCCAGCCCATCACTGCTTGAATTAAAACTTCCAGCATTGCTTCTAGTTGCTGAATGAAGACCTCAAAAAAGCATTTAATTTTCAGGTAAATCACAGTGGATGCAGACATGCAAACAATAAACCTACAGTCATTTTATTTATTTTTTTTATTTTTATTTTACATTTTGTTAACCGGGGGTGTCTGACTGAGCCAAAAAGGCCCTTTTTCAGCAGAGGCCCAGGGAGAAAAGCTCCACATAGAAAAATTACAGATACATTTAGTTATTTAGACATGATCAGAATACACACAAATTACAAAAGACATGTTTTTACAGTGGTATGCAGCACATCAACAATTACAGTGGAGAGAACAAACAAAAAAATATTAATTTAAAAATAAAGATAATTAATAGATTTGTGGTGTACAGCTGAAATTTGGAACATAGGTGGAATACATACATATTACACAGGAACAGTGCATACATTGTAGATTAGCCAGTGTTTGTGAGTAAGATTGAAAACTATTATCAAGTACTCTTGTTTTAGTATGTGTACCTTATCCACTTTCATTAGCCTGTGGAGCAATCATGGCACTGCCAACTTTGCTTGAGATGTTGCCTGATGAGGTCTTTAAAGGAGGCTTTGGATGATGTGTTTTGAATGCTAGTGGGACAGAGTTCCATTTTTTAGCCACTGAACTACTTTATAGTGCATCTCCAAAGTTATTGTAGCTGTTGATGACTTCTAGTAGTAGTTTGCTTGATGATCTAAGAGGCCTTTTGGATGAGTGAAGTTGTACTAGGTTTTTAAGGACAGGTCACTTATTGGGGAGGTAATAGATCATATGACAGAGGCAGAGCTGATTGTAGGTTAGGAGAATGGGCAGTTCAAGCCAGTGGAGCTTTCTCAAAGCAGTACAGTGATGAGTTCTATATGAGCAATTTGCAGCAAAGTGGGCAATTCTGTTATAGCAGGCTTCCATTTTGCTTAGTTCAGTTTTGTTGAGATTAGTCAGAATGGAAGATGCATAGAGTAGGGTGGATAGAAGTTGGGAGTGAGCAAAGGCTGATCTTATGTTGTTGGTAAGAAATGGCTTGATACAGTAGAGTGATCCCAGTTTGGCATGTACTTTTTTAAGTTGAGATGACTATCAAATTTTAGGTGGGAGTCTATGGTTATTCCCAATAGCTTAGCTTATGCCACTGGAGCAATTGGTGTAGCATTTGTGGAGTAGATAGTGAATTGACTGTTATCAGAGTTTTTGTTAGAACTGGTTACAATCATAAGCTGAGTTTTCTTTGGATTGAGTATAAGTAGGGCTTTGGCAATGTAGTTTTCAATATCAGAGAATGCTAGTTGAGTTGTTTGCAGGAGGCTGGGAATGTTTTGTGCAGCACAGATTAAGATAGTTTCATCTGCATACTGAATGATAGATGCATGCTGTGTGGAGGTATGGAAGTCATCTGTGAAGACTGTAAATAGTAGTGGTCCTAAGATAGAACCCTGTGGGACTCCTATAGTTATGGCCAGCTGAGGAGAGAGAGAATTTTCCCATTTCACAGCTTGGTACCTGTCAGTTAAGTAGCTTTGGAACCAGGTAAGAGTGGAATTTGATAGGTGATATTGGTTTAGTTTGTTTAGCAGGATTTGGTGCGCGACTATGTCAAGTGCTTTGAACATATCCAAAAAAAGAGTTGACACCTGCAGGCCTTTGTTTTTGAGACAGTTTACTGTGTATGTGAAGCAGAGGAGGGCTGTAGTCGTACTATGGGCAGGTCTGAAACCATGCTGAGTAGGTGACAGGATGTTGCTGTCTAGGAGATACTTTAGTACCTGGGTATGGATGCATTTTTATAGGATTTTGGCCAGGGGGGAGAGTAAAGCAATAGGTCTGTAGTTATTAAGTTCAGTGGAGGGCCCACCTTTATCTATATTTGTAACAGGATATTTTCCAGAGTTTGGGCATATAGTTTTCAACAACTGATCTGTTTATGAGAGTGGAGATTAGGATAGCAATAGCATCTGCTATGAGTTTCAAGAAATAGCTGGGGAGTAGGTTGGCTGCTTTTGATGAGGTTTTTAGTTTGGAGAGCATGCTTTTGATTGAAGTGGTCATGCCAGTTTCACAGGGATACTTTCTCAAAGTCACATAGTAGGCAAATGAAGATAGGTATAATCAAACCCTGTATCCTTGACTACAGGCAGCATCTCACTAAGAGCTTAGAACCTTAATCCTCTGCATTATCAGATCATCATTAACAACATTTTTTGATAAATCACTGAAGGTTGTAATGAGTCAATTAAGCCAGCCATTAGAATTTCATAGTTTTTGTTGCTCAGAAAACGCATGTGGATACAAAACCTGCTGTTGCATTAAAGTTGAGGGAATTAGAGTACTTTGCCTCTTATCTATCTCTGTTTTTGTCTTATATTTATGCCCTGTCCCTCACAAACTGGTCTAGCAATTAGGGCAGAGGACTAAAGCTCTGAACTGTTAATTAGCAGCCTCCACTGCCCAGAGTACAGAGTTTGACTCTATCTACCTCCATACCTCTACTGAATGATGCTTTGTTCTTCCCCTAACAAAATTCTTTGGTCTGGCAGGTAACTGGTATCATCTGCATTTGCACTACATAATTAGCAATAGTTTACTGCTCTGTGCTTTTTTGCCTGACAGTATGAAACAGTATTGCTAACATTTTTCACCAGTGGGACTCTTTCTTTCAAACTATTCTTTAATAAATGTCTTTGTTGCTGTTTGTTGTTTTCTTTCTCTCCATTTATATTCACTGTCTTATGCTGTGCCAACCACATATATGGCTCTGGTGCAATAGTGGTCACCTCACCATCAGCTTTCCCTACTAACCCTCAGTGGGTTTGCAGCAGGCTCCAGGCCTTCCTTTCATAGGTTCATAGGTTCATAGGAAATAACTAGGCTAATTGCTTAAGAGTCCTTACAAACCTAGCCAATATAACCTGATTTTACCTAATATATGGTCCCTAGGGGCAAGAGGATAGCATGAGTTTGTGCCTGTGCCTTGATTATCTTACAGATTGCTCCTGTCCATAGGCACAAAAGGTGCTACTCCAGGTGTGAATTTGTGACTTTCCATCCATTGATCGAAATTTTGTTCGAAGAGGGCCAGGGAAGGGCTCTGCTGAATGTGAATAGGAAGCCTGTTACAAACAACGGACAGTCTCTGAGACACATATCTGTCTCTCCAGCATGTGTTGTATGAGTTGCTGACTAAGTTTAGATCCCTATGTCAGGTGACACTCATGCTGTTTGACTTGTGGATGTGTAGCAGCACCATCAGGGCTGGATTTGTGAGTGCCTTGTAGATCAGCCATAGGTCACCCTTTAACACTTGGTAGGAGACAGAGTAAAGAGATAGGGCTTTTAGTCTTTCTCAACAGGACAAGTTGTTCACACTCTATTTTCTTTGTGAGGAACCTATAAAGTCATTCTAGCTGTTGTAATTTCCTAGTTAAGTACATGTGTAAAATGGCATATTACACTTGATTATTGGTCTAATGAGGGCTGAGTACAACGGGAATATAATTTCCTTCAAACTGGATGCCATACCTTTACTTATAAGTTGTGCCACATCGAAGGACTTCTTCACAACTGTGGATACATGATGGTCAAATTTTAGGCAACTATCCATCTGTGTACCTAGATCTCTCACTTCTGAGTCTTATGGGTGTGCAATTGATGTTGTAACTAGCAGGGGCATTTAACTTTCCAAAGGGTATGATAATGTACTTTTTCACATTTAGTTTTAGGACATGGGTCTGGCAAAAATCACCTGTCTGGTATTGGGGTGGTTGACAAGTGATTCTAGTAACTTCAGGTATGATGTATGTATTTCCTGGTTCATGGTGGAGGACCTGTAACTAGCAAGAATATGGTAATGGATATTTCCCATGGTTAGTTGGGCATGGAGTTGATCAAACATGCCATATTGTTGGACCATCCTTGAGGTGTGCTTATTCATTATGTAGATAAGTACACCTCTGCCTTTCACTCTTTCATGTTCAGTCTTGGCCAGAATGTGTGAAAGGTGCTATAGCCATGCACCACTGTAGTGGTTTTCCGTGGCTTTGAACATTATTTCAGTGACTGCACAGACATCAGCATTCTAGAGGGGACAGTGTGAGGAGAGCTTCCAAGAAGTGCAGATTCTTGCTGAAACTCCTATCATTGAGCAGTAACACCTTTAGTTTGTCCTAAGTAGCTTTTGTTGTGTTGGAAGGCTTGTTTGTATAGCAGTGCCTAAAAAATTCACTTTAGGGGGATAATGTTTTGGTCAATACCTGAAAGCCTAGAGATGATAGGTGAAGACCATCCCTGGCAAAGCAGCATGGCCTGTCAACCATGTCCTGTCAGGTTCACAAGTATTGGACTCCTTTAAAAAGACAACAACAGCTAAGCCAATTGTTAAGTCAATTATTTTCTGCTGGTATTGTGGCATCATCCTTGGAGACGATAGTATGCTCAGTGCTAGGCTATACCTGACTGTGACACATATTCTGGAGGCACATTAGGTCATTCATGCCCACATGGACTATGACTGAATCATATTGGTACTTTGGGGTAAGTGACATGAGTGCTTGAGAGATCTGGTGGATTCTTGCCCCTGACAAGCAACCAACTGTAACTTTCTCCTTATCAGGTCTACTAACTTATTTTTTTTTCCTGACAGTAGCAATACTCTTTCATACTTTTTTCAAGGTAACAAAGATCATCTGGCAGAAGGTGACTTGGAGGATTCTGTGACAGCCTTCAGTGGTCTGTCACCATTGGAGAGTGGCAGCTCTCCCACTGGGGTTGCCGCTAGTAATTCAACATATGTAACCCTGCAGTACTTGAAGGGTGTGATGGCAGATTTAGTGGAATGGCAGCTTGGCTGTCTGAGGAATATCTTTGCATGATTAGCAGAGCTGCACAAGTGCCTGGCTCTGCCTGTGAGGCCACTTGCAGCTGGGCAGATTAGGGTGGGTAGTTCCAGATATAACTGAGTTCTGGCTGAGTGCAGCACTCGGCACTGCAAATGTCAGCTGTTACCACACCCTATCTCCTATCAAAATGGCCTCCTTTCATGTGTTTCACATACCCCTCATGTTTGTAAGCCAGCCCTCCCCATTACCAGTTGTCGTCCCTCTGTTTATCTGTGCCATTACTTTGTGTCCCCCCACTTTTGTGTTAGCACCTCTCCTGTTAGTTTTTGTCTGTGTTTTTTGTTTGTCTATTCCTGTTACCATCCCTATGCTCTCTTTGTTGACTATACCTTCTCCTTGCTACCTTCCTCCTCTATCTTTTAAAAAAAAAGTCATCTGTCCCAAAAAATGTTCCCTGGCTTTGCCACCCCATCCCATTCTTTCCTTCCCCTTGTGTGTTCCTCTACTTGTTCTTCCCCCTTGAAGACTGCTGTATACAACCACTTCCTTCCCATTTGTTATAATAAATTGGTAGGATCTTTTCTGAGAAGATCTTGTTATGACTCATCACTGATTTAGAGTGGCACAATGTAGCACGTGTGAATGAAAATTCTCATGGGCATGCTGTGTGTAGACTAATGGGCTCCCCAAGTCACATGACTGCTGTCATGCACTTCTCCTTATGCAATCTAAGGGACTTCTGCCAGTACATTCCTTAATTAGTTTCTGTAGAGCTACTTGGCTCCTGAGATATTCCGAATAACCTTTGGGCTGCATGACTCTATTTTGCTATTACATAGCCACATAACTATTGTTCCTGAATTCCAGGGAAAGTTTTTTGTCTCTTTTTTTTATATCTAGTTCAGAATAATAAAGCTGCATTTTCAAAATGCTCTGCTCAAATTTATCTGATATAAATACATATTTTGGAAAACGAAAGTGATCCAGACTTTCGCAAATCATCTAAAGAGAAGGCTACTTTGTCAGATTGTAGATGCCCTTTGAACCATATTTAATAACATGGGCTTGTGTATAATAACACTACTGTCTTAACTTGTCATAAATGACATACACTACATTGAACAAGGGGAAGCATGATGATTTTCTTATGTAAGTAAATATACACAACAAGTCATGTAATTGCTTTAACTTGAATTGTTGTTTTTGTAACCCATCTTGACCATATATAATACTTAAGCGGTTACCAAGATAACTAATGTTTTATACATTACATCAAACTGACAGAGTTGTTCAAGAGAAACAATAGAAGCCTGAACTTGAAATGTCACAGAATGTAATAATCATATTCTGAACAAATAGTATTAAATTGACAATAGACACTCAGTTTAATAACATGGGCTTGAGTATAATAGCACTACTGTTTTAACTTGTCATAAATGACATACACTATATTGAACATCAAGGGGAAGGAAGCATGATGATTTTCTCATATAAGTAAATGAACATAACAAGTCATATGATTGCTTTAACTTAAATTGTGGTTTTGTAACACATATTGACAATACATAATACTTAAGCTGTTACCAAGGTAGCTAATGTTTTATACATGGCATCAAACTGACAAAGTTGTTCAAGGGAAACAATAGAAGCCTGAACTAAGAATGTCACAGAATGTAACAATCACATTCTGAACAAATAGTATTAAATTGACAATAATCTCTCAGTTTAACCTTTGCTGATTTTTCAAAATAGAATGTTGCCATTTAAACCTAAAAAAAACAGCATATGCCATAAAATGGCAATTTATGAATATGGAAAGGGAACTTGTAATCATTAATCACAATAAGTGAATATGTTGTTTCTAACCAATAATTTTATTCATTTTATAATAAGAAATGACAGATATGAAAATCCTTATGTGTAGGAAATGGGCGGAAGAGGGATGCACTGATAATTAAAATGCACTAACTTTCATCAATGTTTACATAAAACAAACCTGATGTTTTAAGTATATTAGCAACAGACAAAGTAATTACTTAAATGTTGGCAAATAGTGAAATATAACTTCTGATATATCCAGTAAAATACATTGTATTATAAACATTAGGTATAAATATTATTACCATCTATTTATATTAAGCAATAGGTTTTGAAAGACGTCATCAATAAGGGTGAATATGTTAAATAACTATGTGCTATAATCTTTTACTGAGGTTTTATATATTATACATCCTACATTACTATGATTAAATTGCTTGTCATCTGCCTTTCATGTAAATATTAATTGCTTATACAATAAGTAGACATTTATATTGTATTAAAATTCTATCTAATCAACAATAGTACTATATCTGTTCAAAATAATATAAATATTGCTTATTCCTATTACAAATATTCTCCATATGATAATTCAATTTAAGGAACTCAGATGTTCTGGATTGTAAAGGTATGAGTGATAATCTGATGGACTTAGGTTTATCCATCAGATTGGGAATGATTTTCATTCCATGGCTAGTGCGAATCTTAGTTTTGTTAACATTTATTAATTTCAATTTGTTATTTCACAAAAACATTTTTATTATGCCTGACCAAAACATTACTTTATTGGTAAACAATCAAAGTATAAAACTGATAATTTCCTTTAAAAGTTCAAACATATACTTTATAGTTATCAGAGTAAAATGTTTAATAGTCACAATAAAACAAAAAATACATAGTCTAAATAACCTAAGATGGATTTAACTTTATTATCTTTAAATGCCAATGACTTAAACAGCCCTAGCAAGAGATCAAATCTAGTGAAATATTTAAAGTGGAACAAAGCACAAATTGTCTTCCTTCAAAAACCTCATTTCAAAACAAATGACAACTATAAATGGAATCCTAAGGAATATATATTATTGGCACAATCCACTTATAAGACAAAGACAAAAGAAGTAACGATTTTATGGAAAACAAATGCGATTATCCCAGAAATCATTTATAAGTATGAAGATAAAGAAGGCCTTATGGCATTAGTAATAGTTAAATATAATAACAGACTATGGACCCTTGCAAATCTATACCGGTTCCTGGGCATTGGATCAGGAACTGTTAAAAAACACTTGGATTTCATTTCCAATAATTATAAAGGCAACTTAATATTAGGAGGAGATTTTAACTGTATATTTGATTTTTCTGAAGCTACAAATAAAAGACCGCTGCATACATCTGCTGTATCAAAAGCTTTAAACAAGTGGGTAGAATCATTTTATTTTGTAGATACTTTCAAATTTAAAGAAGATAAATCGTTGTTGTTTTCCCATCAAGATCCTAGATTTGGTACCCAAATTAGAATAGATAAAATATTTGCTGCCCATGACTTATATTTTAAAATCATTAATCTCTCAATCACTCCCAGCCCCTTTTCAGACCACAATTCATTGATGCTAAAAGTTAAAAATGGGTACAAACCATTAATCTTTAACTCCGGAATTCCAGCATATATAACTAAAATTAAAGAGTTCAAACCCTGGTTGTTATCTGAATTACAGTTCTTCTTAGATATTAGTTACACCACAGAGATAAATAAAATAATGATCTGGGACTCATTAAAAGCATATATATATATATATATATATATATATATATATATATATATATATAGTAAAACCCTAACTTGATATAAAAAATCAGTGAATGGGATTCTTGATTATTAGATCTACAATCCACACTTTTGTCAGTAAAAGCTGAAAAAAATCAAAATCATTTGGAGATGAAAAAGAAAGTAGAAGTATTTAACAATAAATACAATGAAATTCTACCACATAAAACTAGTTTAGCTTTAGAAAAACTAAAAATTAATACCTTGGCCACTTCTCCCAAATATCTACATAATATATATTCACAAGAATCAAAGTACAATCAAAAGCTAATAACATTAAAAGTATATTCCATGAAAAGAAACGGAAAAATTTCTCGGATATAGGTGACATTCTTGATGCCTATAGAAATCACTATATGGAACATTTCCAAAAAGAAAATATACATATTGATCAATTAAATCTAGATGAAAAATGTTCTAATATAAAAAAAAAACAGAAAAATTAAAACTAGATCTGCAAGCATCCATATCCTACAAAGAAATTACAGATACAATAAAAGAGAGTAAAAATAATAAAGCTCCAGGTATAGATGGCATAATTATGGAAATATATAAACTTTTTTCTTCAAAGATACTATCCCTCTTCCATAAAACCCTAATAGAAATTCAGTCACAAGCTTCAATACCACCCTCTTGGCGATATTCATTAATCACACCAATCCTAAAGGAAAACAAATCCCCAAGCCTCTGTACTTCATATAGACCTATATCATTATTAAATAATGACTATAAGATATTTATGACAGTATTAACTAACAGAATGAAAATACCACTATCCAAAACAATAAATAATGATCAAATTGGATTTATATATCATAGACACACACATGACAATATTAAAAGGATAATTTCTCTTATAGATTATGATAATAAAGAAAATAAAGAAACACTTATAACTGGCTTAGATATAGAGAAAGCCTTTGATTCCCTAAATTGGAATTCAAAATTCTGGTGTTATTTGAATTTCCTACTTCCTTTGTTCATCTACTAAAGAATATATATACAAATAATTTAGCGTATGTTAAGCTAGGTCCTTTCACCTCTGAATCTATACATATAACAAAGGGTACTAAACACGGATGTCCCATGTCACTGATTCCATTTGCTTTGGCTATTAAAATATTAGCAAATTCAATATGTAACAATACAAAAATCAAAGAAGTAGATGTTTATGAACAATACAATTCTAAAGTAATGCTCTTTGCTGATGACATATTCTTTACATTATCCAATACAAAAGAGACATTAGAAGAATTAGATATTTTAATTGACACATTTTGCAGGACTTCAGGACTCCATTTCAGTAAATCAAAATTTGTATTTTTAAATAGAAAAAAAAAAGAATTGCAGACGATGTGGAATCACATTATAGGGAAACAAGAATCTACCTTAAAATATCTAGGGATTGAGTTATGCAAGGATAATAATGAATTAGTCTCAAAAAACTACAGTAATATCATCAATACAATTAAAATCTCTGTGGAAAAGTGGAACAAAATAATATTAACATTTGAAGACAGACTGCAGTTAATAAAGATTCTATATATAGCTTTGGCAATACAACTGTTATCAGAAAGAAATATACTCAAAGAAATAAACTCATGCCTAATAAAATTTTTATAGTTTTCCAAAAGAAACAGAATAGCTTTAATACATCATATCAGACCATGGAAACAAGGATGATTAAACTTTCCTGATATAGAAACATATATAAAAGCATCAAAATCTAAAACAATATCCGATTGGATAAGTCCAAATTATTCTGCAAATTGGAAAGAATTACCAACTGTAATATCAATAAATTAATTTGATTTACAAAAAAAAATTCAAATAACACATAAAAACAATTTTCCATAGCACATATTATGCATTAGTATGTAATATAACATAACTAAGCCCACTAAAACTCGTATGATTAATTATTACATTGACTCATTTAGGAAAAGTATTAATGCAAATATAGATTTAAAAATCTGGTTTGATCTTTTAACGCCATTCATAGTTACAAAGAGCTATCCACATAAAATATACAGAGAAATAATTAATTGATGGAACAGAAAGGATTTGTTATTTGGTTTCAATGTATCAAAGAACTAAAAGTTCTGGATATGCAAACAATAGAAACAACATACAAAATTCCACAACAAGATTGGCTAATTATGAAAAGCATTCTGACGTATTCGCAATATTTATGCAGAATAATTGGTAATTCTTTATTTAAAGAAATAGCTAAACTTACGAAATACCTATATGAAATCATATATAATGATTATGACATGGGAAATAGTATTTAGAAATTTTACAAGATATTAATAAATTATAAAACAACACCCAGATCCTCATATTGGAATTATAAAACAAAAGGACACTCATTACAGCTAACTGAAGAAATTAAATCAAATATTTTATTATCAATAAAAGATACATCCTTTACACAATACTAGAAAGTTTTTAATTGGAAATGCTTGCACAGAGCATTCTTAACTCCAGATAGAATTACTAAAATTAATTATTCCACAAAGGGAATATGTTGAAGGTGTGAGCAAATGCACAATGCAGATTGGAATCACATTTTTTGACTGTGTTAAAATTAAGCCATTTTGGAATGGTATTAAAAGTTTTTTACAAGCATTATTTAATGAATCATTTAACTTATCTAAAGCTCTAGTATTATTAAATGTGTACGAAGGTCCTCATTTGAATGAGTCAAATATGTATCTAGTATGGACAATACTTGCAATCTCCAGGAAGTGTATATCCAGAAGATGGAATACAAACACAATACCAACTTTGGAAGATTTCTATAGCCTACTGAAGACCACAGCATTGTTGGAAATTAAAATTAAAGAATTAAGAATTCAGCCTAAGCCATTTATTAACAATTCATGGAAAAAAGTCTTATCATTGATTGACACTTTACAATAACTGAACAGATAAACTCTGATGGCTGGATTGTTATACATATAAAGTAATTGTATATATTGAGCTCTGTTATAGTGTCAAGCTGATGTAAATAGTGTACATAGTTATTTAAGATGTTATATACAAATACTATGCAATTTATTCAACTGTATTTGAAAAATAAAACATTTTTTGAGAGAGAAAAATGTATATTTTTCAGCCCATTCTCTTAGCCAGTAGCCACAAAAGTGCAAGACTCCAAAGGATCTGATCATGCCTATGCTACTGTTTCCTCTATTACATGGTAACAGCTTATTGGTATTGTGTATACAGAAACACAATAGAGGAGCTGGTACAGATGTGCCTATTTATTTATTTACTTATTGACATTTGATTACCTGTAAATGCTGGTTGGCTAGAAGCCCATTTTCAGAGGAGGCCAGGGGACAAAAGCTCCAAATTATTACAAAACAGTATAAGAGCAGTGATTTTACAATCTTCAAAAATAAAACAAAAACATCTGCAGTTTAAATTATTATAACAAATTTGTGATAATATAAAAACATTGGTTAAGAATCGATACAAGTTATATGACAATCCTTTAATATTTATAGAAATTTTAGACAGTTTGTAGAGAAATTAAAAGTAAGTTAGTCTAATACAAACAGGAATTGCAATATGAAGTTAAGGAAAAACATACATGTATATTTAGAGATAAAGTCAGGGTAGAGAATTTGACAGAAGTAAGAAAGTAAGTGAAGAATGTAGAGTAAGAAGGTATAAGGAATGAAACAATACTTGTTCACATTTAGAGTTATAGTTTACCCTCGTTTTTAACAAGAATAGAGTTAGATTTTAGCCAGGAAGTCTTTCAGAGTGTTTTTTAAAGTTGGTAAGGAGGATTTGACCTGATGGATAAAGATAAAGAGTTCAAAGCCTTAGCAACCTTGTACGAGTACAGACAATGCCCAGCAGATTTGCTAGGTTTGTAGACAGACAGGGGTTTTTGGTCACTGGATCACAATGGCCAACTGGGAACATAGTTGCGCAGAATATTTTTTAGTGCTGGACAGGCAGCTGGATGCTGGATAATTGTATATGTGGTAAGGAGCTGGGTATATGTTAGTTGATGAGGCAGTTCTAACCAATTCAGGCATTTTAGTGCAATACAATGGTGGGTTCTGAAAGGGTATTTGCTGCAAATTTAGCAATTTTGTTATAGCATTGTTCTACTTTTAATTTTTATGAAGCCTTGAGGTTAGTAAGGGTAGGAGCACCATAAAGAAGTGTGAGGAGGAGATAAGTAGCGGCAAGTGTAGTTTTACTTGCGTCACTGAAAACATTTTTTCATCTGTAAAGCATCCCTAGTTTTTATGAGTTTTTCTTTTGCAATTTTGTATATGCAGGTTGAATGTAAGCAAGGTAATGAATGTATCATCCACTATCATCCCTAATACTTTGCTATAAGAAGTGACTTCAGTTGCTGTATTATCAAGAGAGAGGACTTTAAATGTTGTTTTTTTTTTTCATGAAAGAGCAATTTTGGGAGAAAATGTAGTAGTTTGATCCCTTTTGTGTTGACCATGAGTTGTGACTTATGAAGCCATGTTTCAGTGGCTGTTAAAGCTTCCTGAGCAATTATTTGGAGATGTACCATGTTGTCAAATGTGGAAATGAGAGTGGAATTATCTGTATTGTATTAGGGTGATCTGTTGTGTAGATGTATAGATGGTGTTGGTAAAAATGCTAAAGAGACTGGGACCAGGATGGAGCCTTGTGGTACATTGATGGTGGCTGGGTGGTAAAGAGAGAGCATGGAGTGACATTTTACTGACTCATGCCGATGTATTAATCTCACATGCAGGCTCATAACATGCATAGAATACCAATTCATATGAACACCAACGTATGTATAAATTGACAATCCCTGTTACAGGAACCTTCAAACAACAAACAGGGACACATTAAGTATTTCTAATGAATGGACCTCATGGATGTTACAGTGGTTTTTTGATGCCATACTACAGCATTTGGAGGAGTGTATGCAATTTCCACATACTGCAGAGGAGAGAAACAACATCACATGGGTGTCTTATATCATAACCTACAATAACTTACTGTTTTTGACTGCACAAGCAAGTTTTGTATGCCATTCCACTGGGTATTAAGCAGAAAATGGTTCTCAACTACTGACCGGAATGATGTAACAGATGGTAGCAATGATGCATATAATACTGCAACCAAGCTATGATATACAGTGCCTTGCCTAGCAACTCTGTGCATCAGACACAGGTTATCCTGGTAACGAAGCAATGATGGCAGAGCACAATTGTCAACATATTTATAGGTATAGTGGACCACGGAGATACAAGTTAATAACAGGGACCTGGGCTAGGTGGGAGAGCAACTGATATGAATGTACATGTGTGCCATGGCCAAGTGATTGTGACAAACTTTGGAGACTGTGCAGGGAGGGAGTGGTGCTGCTAAGTGGAGAAGGTATACAGAGGGGGAATCTAGTTGATTAGGTGACATGAGGGTGAACTCAACTCCTGCATATGTTGCTACACAGTGTATTTCTTTGTGTTAGGTCCAGGGTCCCCTCAGTAGGTATGCATTATGTCTCTTTGCTCATTGGTGCTGATAAAAATCACTATTACATATGCCAGATTATCCCTACCTGATGCATCACCCCAACTGATACCTGTGGTGGTGGTGGGTGCAATTCTTCATTATTGTCAGTCTTCCACTGAGTATAATGTAGCAGTCTGACACCTAAGACAGAAATTCTAGGAACTACCACATGTCCATATATGTTGACTGTATAGGCAGATTCAACCCATGCATGGTTGGTTGCCCTGGTGTGGGCATAATGGATCATATCAGTGACCATACATTGCACTTAATGGTTTGATCTATTATGGCCAATGACAGCATTTGAGCCATAAGAAAGTCCAACCCTACACTGTCATGGAAGGATCAATCATTCTTGTTATTTAGGATCCACAAGCCATGTTCATGGAGACCCTGGAACAGGATGTATTATCTGTCTGGAAGAACATCTCCTTTAGATTTCTCCCTTTGTGAGCCATCTCAATCTATAAATGCTAAGGCATACATATGGAAAATGGCTGGCCATTGATATCAGCCAGAGAGACAACACATCCCCGCATACCATAGTCTGGAGTGAGCACAGACTGTTCAACATCCAACCCGCCCCAAGGCACAGATGATTACAACAAGTTGCTGTTTTGGGGCAGCTGTGTATCGCCAGTCACAGGTTTGCCTGTGCGAGAACACACTGAGCAGTATCCACCTGTGAAACCTGCTGTGGCAGTGTATGTGGATGCATTTGTGCATGTGGTATATGTGGCATGCCTCCTATGCCATTGCATGTGTGACCTCCACCACATATTTGGATTGATACAGCTGTGTGCACCTGTAACTAACTTGACTTTACCAATGGTATGGTCTATTGCATGTTACCTGCGTACTTGGCTGGCTTCTGTTGTCTAACACCACACCAAGATGAATGGTATCAAACAGGCAGCAGATATGGCTGCAGCATGAACACTGTGCCGTGATGTGTGTTTCCTAGCCTTTGTAAATGGCCAGTATAAGAGGAGCTGAATGTCCACTAGAAGTCATCCCAAAGTGTGTTACATGCAAACCCTTGCTGTACCTCAGGTAATATGTTACAGGCAAATGTCATTAAGCTTCCCCCAGCCCATCGTAGTGTGTTATATATTTAATGCTCAACAGCCCATTTGACTGCCTTAGGAACCCCCCCCCCCCCAGCTTGTTGGCCTGCAGACAAGGCACACATTTTTGAAATCATTACCGTCATATGTGGAGTGTATTCTCCAACTCCATCACAGATACTTCATACTCTCAAGAGAAAAACACTGTTGCAGTTGACCACAAAGCTGAGCACTGCAGCCTTCTGTGACCCCACCCTCACTCAGCAGTCAGATGTTGACCAATTCTTCCCTTCAACAACTACAACAGCAGCAGCAAAAAAAAAAAAAAAGTTTTGATACCCATACATTCTCCCTCCATGTCCCTTGGCCACTTACCATAACAGCTGTATATCAGTGCATCCTGTGCAGCTGTCATCAGTCTTCAAATCCAGGTGCCCCCTAGAATGGCAGTTATACTAATGAGCCAATCAAGAGTAAATGTTTCTGAACTTCACATCTTATGCAACTCATACTGTACCAAGACTGGATTATGAAGATTGCCCCTGATCATGCACATGCACGAAAGCCCAAAAAGTCAACACAATCACAAAACAAACAGCACCAGAATTACCCGTTCTAAAGACTTAAACCTTGCCTGTGATATAAATAGGACCTGCTGGAGAGATAGGTATGTATCCCAGAGACTACTGGAACAGGCTCCCCCATACATGTGAAGCAGAGTTCCTCCCTAACCCAATTCAAGTGCAACTTGGACAATTGGATGGGAAAGTGGAAATTCATCCATGGTTTGGCACCCATGTCTCTAATGGACACAGGTAACCTTTAAATGGTTAATCTCCCAGGCCGTTGCTTACACTTATCAAGGGTATCAGAACTTGTCAGAGATTTGGGATGCATGGCTAGACTTAAAAAGGCCCTTGTGGTGGTTAGCCTAGTAAACATCTATGAACCTAAGTGCATTGCAATGCTCAAGTGGTTCACTGACTCCCAAGGGTGATGCTACACTGGGTCAGAGAGGGGCACATGACCTACCTGTGAAACTATGTTCCCCAGTCCCCAACACAGCAAAAATTAACAAAAAGCCCTCTTCAAGAGAAATCTTGATGTGTGGATGAGAAATGGAATGTTCACCTCGGGGAACACTCCAGTGGCTCTATTTGATAGAGGCACTGGGCACTAATGATGGGCGGCACAATGCCAGGGCACTTCTATGGGCTAGGCTTGTAAAGGCCCTAGGGCCATTAGTCTAGTATACACCTATGAACCTATGAATCTATCTCTTAAAACACATCTTGACCACGAATCAGCAAAAGCCAGGTCAGCTTGGCTTCCAGTCTGCTTTTAGCTGCTCTGTTTTGCTCTACTGTCTGTGGCTTGCATGTAAATCAGTTTGAGTCTAGAGCTAAATGGATTAGAAGAGTTGCAGAAAGCACAGTCTTGGGAAATCAGAGTCATTTTTAAACATTTTGAGAGCTGAACAGATTAAACTTATGTGCTTTTAAGAAAAAAATGGCTGGTATTGTGTGTGTGTGTGTGTGTGCGTGCGTGCGTGCGTGCGTGCGTGCGTGTGTGTGTGTGTGTGTGTGTGTGTGTGTGTGTGTGTGTGTGTGTGTGTGTGTGTGTGTGTGGGTGCATGTGCGTGCACCCATGTGAACCCAGCACATCACTGCTTGAATTAAAACTTCTAGCATTGCTTCTAGTTGCTGAATGAAGACCTCAAAAAAGCATTTGATTTTCAGGTAAATCACAGTAGATGCAGACATGCAAACAATAAACCTACAGTCATTTTGTTTATTTTTTTATTTTATTTTTATTTTACATTTTGTTAACTGGGGGTGTCTAACTGAGCCAAAAAGGCCCTTTTTTACCAGAGGCCTGGGGAGAAAAGCTCCACATAGAAAAATTACAGATACATTTAGTTATTTAGACACGATCAGAATACACACAAATTACAAAAGATATGTTTTTACAGTGGTATGCAGCACATCAACAATTACAGTGGAGAGAACAAACAAAAAATATTAATTTAAAAAATAAAGGTAATTAATAGATTTGTGGTGTACAGCTAAAATTTGGAACATAGGTAGAATACATACATAGTACGCAGGTACAGTACCTACATTGTAGATTAGCCAGTGTTTGTGAGTAAGATTGAAAACTATTATCAAGTACTCTTGGTTTAGTATGTGTACCTTATCTGCTTTCACTAGCCTGGGGAGCAATCTTAGCACTGCCAACTTTGCTTGAGATGTTGCCTGATGAGGTCTTTAAAGGAGTCTTTGGACAATGTGTTTTGAATGCTAGTGGGGATAGACTTCCATTTTTAGCCACTGAACTACTATATAGTGCATCTCCAAAGCTATTGTAGCTGTTGGTGACTTCTAATAGTAGTTTGCTTGATGATCTAGGAGGCCTTTTGGCTGAGTGATGTTGTACTAGGTTTTTGAGAGCAGGACACTTATTGGGGAGGTAATAGATAGCATGGCAGAGGCAGAGCTGATTGTAGGTTAGGAGGATGGGCAGTTCAAGCCAGTGGAGCTGTCTCAAAGCAGTACAGTGATGAGTTCTATATGAGCAATTTGCAGCAAAGTGGGCAATTCTGTTATAACAGGCTTCCATTTTGCTTAGTTCAGTTTTGTTGAGATTAGTCAGAATGGAAGATGCATACAGTAGGGTGGATAGAAGTTTGGAGCGAGCAATGGTTAATCTTGTGTTGTTGGTAAGAAATGGCTTGATATGGTAGAGTGATTCCAGTTTGGCATGTACTTTTTTAATAGTTAAATTGAGATGACTATCAAATTTTAGGTGGGAGTCTATGGATATTCCCAATAGCTTAGCCTGTGCCAGTGGAGCAATTGGAGTAGCATTTGTGGAGTAGATAGTGAATTGACTGTTATAAGTGTTTTTGTTAGAACTGGTTATAATCATAAGCTGAGTTTTCTTTGGATTGAGGATAAGTAGAGCTTTGATAAGGTCGTTTTCAATGTCAGATGATGCTAGTTGAGTTGTTTGCAGGAGGGTGGGAATGTTTTGTGCAGCACAGATTAAGGTAGTGTCATCTGCATACTGAATGATAAATGCATGCTGTGTGGAGGTATGGAGGTCATTTGTGAAGATTGTGAATAGTAGTGGTCCTAAGATAGAACCCTGTGGGACTCCTATAGTTATGGGCAGCTGAGGAGAGAGAGAATTTTCCCATTTCACAGCTTGGTACCTGTCAGTTAAGTAGCTTTGGAACCAGGTAAGAGTGGAATTTGATAGGAGATATTGGTTTAGTTTGTTTAGCAGGATTTGGTGCGCGACTATGTCAAGTGCTTTGAACATATCCAAAAAAAGAGTTGACACCTGCAGGCCTTTGTTTTTGAGACAGTTTACTGTGTATGTGAAGCAGAGGAGGGCTGTAGTCGTACTATGGGCAGGTCTGAAACCATGCTGAGTAGGTGACAGGATGTTGCTGTCTAGGAGATATTTTAGCACCTGGGTATGGATGGATTTTTCTAGGATTTTGGCCAGGGGGGAGACTAAAGCAATGTGTCTGTAGTTATTAAGTTCAGTGGAGGTCCCGCCTTTAAGTATGGGTGTAACATAGGATATTTTACAGAGTTTGGGCACATAGTTTTCAACAATTGATCAGATTATGAGAGTGGAGATTGGGATAGCAATAGCATCTGCTGTGAGTTTCAAGAAATAGCTGGGGGAATAAGTTGGCTGCTATTGATGAGGATTTTAGTTTGGAGAGCATGCTTTTGATTGAAGTGGTCAGACCAGTTTCACAGGGATACATTCTCCAAGTCACATAATAGGCAAATGAAGATAGGTATAATCAAACCCTGTATCCTTGACTGCAGGGAGCATCTCACTAAGAGCTTAGAACCTTAAACCTCTGCACTATTAGATCTTCATTAACTACATTTTTTGATAAATCACTGAAGGTTGCAGTCAGTCAATTAAGCCAGCCATTATAATTTCATAGTTTTTGTTGCTCAGGAAATGCATGTAGATACAAAACCTGCTGTTCCATTAAAGTTAAGTGAATTAGAGTCCTTTGCCTCTTATCTATCTCTGATTTTGTCTTATATTTATGCCCTGTCCCCCACTAACTGGTCCAGCAATTAGGGCAGAGGACTAAAGCTCTGAACTGTTATTAAGCAGCCATCACTGCCCAGAGTGCAGAGTTTGACTCCTTCTACCTTCCTGCATCTACTGGATGATGCTTTGCACTTCCCCTAACAAAATTCTATGGTCTGGCAAGTAATCAGTATCATCTGCATTTGCACTACATAATTAGCAATAGTTTACTGCTCTGTGCTTTTTTTGCCTGATAGTATGAAACAGTATTGCTAACATTTTTCACCAGTGGGACTCTTTCTTTCAAACTATTCTTTATTAAATTTCTTTGTTGCTGTTTGTTGTTTTCTTTCTCTCCATTTATAGTCACTGTTTTATGCTGTGCCAACCACAGATATGGATCTGGTGCAATAGTGTTCACCTCACCATCAACTTTCCCTACTAACCCTTGGTAGGTTTGCAGCAGGCTCCTGGCCTTCCTTTCATAGGTTCATAGGAAATTACTAGGCTAATTGCTTAAGAGTCCTTACAAACCTAGCCAATATAACCTAATTTTACCTAATATATGGCCCCTAGGGGCAAGAGGATGGCATGAGTTTGTGCCTGTGCCTTGATTATCTTACAGATTGCTCCTGTCCATAGGCACAACGGTGCTACTCCAGGTGTGAATTTGTGACTTTCCATCCATTGATCAAAATTTTGTTCGAAGAGGGCCAGGGAAGGGCTCTGCTGAATGTGAATAGGAAGCCTGTTCCAAACAAGGGACAGTCTCTGAGACAAATATCTGTCTCTCCAGCATGTGTTGTATGAGTTACTGACTAAGTTTAGATCCCTATATCAGGTGACACTCATGCTGTTTGACTTGTGGATGTGTAGCAGCACCATCAGGGCTGGATTTGTGAGTGCCTTGTAGATCAGCCATAGGTCACCCTTTAACACTAGGTAGGAGACAGAGTAAAGAGATAGGGCTTTTAGTCTTTCTCAACAGGACAAGTTGTTCACACTATATTTTCTTTGTGAGGAACCTATAAAGTCATTCTAGCTGTTGTAATTTCCTAGTTAAGTACATGTGCAAAATGGCATATTGCACTTGATTATTGGTCTAATGAGGGCTGGGTACAGTGGGAATATAATTTCCTTCAAACTGGATGCCATACCTTTACTTATAAGTTGTGCCACATCAAAGGACTTCTTCACAACTGTGGATACATGATGGTCAAAGTTCAGGCAACTATCCATCTGTGTACCTAGATCTCTCACCTCTGAGTCTACTCTTAGGGGTGTGCAATTGATGTTGTAACTAGCAGGGACATTTAACTTATCAAAGGGTATGATAATGTACTTTTTCACATTTAGTTTTAGGCCATGGTTCTGGCACAGATCACCAGTCTGGTATTGGGTTGTTTGGCAAGTGATTCTAGTAACTTCAGGTATGATGTATGTATTTCCTGGTTCATGGTGGAGGACCTGTAGCTAGCAAGAATATGGTAATGGATATTTCCCATGGTTAGTTGGGCATGGAGTTGCTCAAACATGTCATATTGTTTGACCAGCCTTGAGGTGTGCTTATTCATTATGTAGATAGGTACACCTCTGCCTTTCACTCTTTCATGTTCAGTCTTGGCCAGAATTTGTGAAAGGTGTTATAGCCATGCACCACTGTTGTGGTTTTCCGTGGCTTTGAACATTATTTCAGTGACTGCACAGACATCAGCATTCTACAGGGGACAGTGTGAGGAGAGCTTCCAAGAAGTGCAGATTCTTGCTGAAACTCCTGTCATTGAGCAGTAACACCTTTAGCTTGTCCTGAGTAGCTTTTGTTATGTTGGAAGGCTTGTTTGTATAGCAGTGCCTAAAAAATTCACTTTAGGGGGATAATGTTTTGGTCAATACCTGAAAGCCTAGAGATGATAGGTGATGACCATCCCTGGCAAAGCAGCATGGCCTGTCAACCATGTCATGCCAGGCTGACAAGTATTGGACTCCTTTAGAATGACACCAACAGCTAAGCCAATTGTTAAGTCAATCATTTTCTGCTGGTATTGTGGCATCATCCTTGGAGACGATAGTATGCTCAGTGCTAGGCTATACCTGACTGTGACACATATTCTGAGATCTATAGTCCAAGGAGGCACATTAGGTCATTCATGCCCACATGGACTATGACTGAATCATACTGGTACTTAGGGGTAAGTGATATGAGTGCTTGAGAGATCTGGTGGATCCTTGCCCATGACAAGCAACCAACTGTAACCTTCTCCTTATTAGGCCTACTAACTTCTTTTTTTTCCTGACAGTAGCAATACTCTTTCATACTTTTTTCAAGGTGACAAAGATCATCTGGCAGAAGGTGACCTAGAGGATTCTGTGACAGCCTCCAGTGGTCTGTCACCAATGGAGGGTAGCAGCTCTCCCACTGGGGTTGCCACTAGTAAGTCAACATATGTAACCCTGCAGTACTTGAAGGGTGTGGTGGCAGATTTAGTGGAATGGCTGCTTGGCTGCCTGGGAAACATCTTTGCATGATTAGCAGAGCTGCACAAGTGCCTGGCTCTGCCCGCAAGGCCACCAGCAGCTGGGCAGATCAGGGTGGGTAGTCGCAGATGTAACTGACTTCTGGCTGAGTGCAGCACTCGGCAGTGCAAATGTCAGCTGTTACCACACTCTATCTCCTATCAAGATGGTCTCCTTCCATGTGTCTCACACACACCCTCATGTTTGTAAGCCATCCCTCCCCATTACCAGTTGTCGTCCCTCTGTTTATCTGTGCCATTACTTTGTGTCCCCCCACTTTTGTGTTAGCACCTCTCCTGTTCGTTTTTGTCTGTGTTTTGTTTTTATCTATTCCTGTTACCATCCCTATGCTTTCTTTACTGACTATACCATCTCCTTTCTACCTTCCTCCTCTATCTTTCTTAAAAAAGTCATCCGTTCCAAAAAATGTACCCTGGCTTTGCCACCCCATCCCATTCTTTCCTTCCCCTTGTGTGTTCCTCTCCTTGTTCTTCCCCCTTGAAGACTGCTGTATACAACCGCTTCCTTCCCATTTGTTATAATAAATTGGTAGGATCTTTTCTGAGAAGATCTTGTTATGACTCATCACTGATTTAGAGTGGCACAATGTAGCACGTGTGAATGAAAATTCTCATGGGCATGCTGTGTGTAGACTAATGGGCTCCCCAAGTCACATGACTGCTGTCATGCGCTTCTCCTTATGCATTCTAAGGGACTTCTGCCAGTACATTCCTTAATTAGTTTGTTTCTGTATAGCTACTTGGCTCCTGAGATATTCCTAATGAGCTTTGGGCTGCATCACTCTATTTTGCTATTACATAGCCACATAACTATTGTTCCTGAATTCCAGGGAAAGTGTTTGCCTCTCTTTTAATATCTAGTTCTGAATAATAAAGCTGCATTTTCAAAATGCTCTGCTCAAATTTATCTGATTTAAACACATATTTTGGAAAAAGAAAGTGCTCCAGACTTTAGCAAATCATCTAAATAGAAGGCTACTTTGTCAGATTGTGGATGCCCGTTGAACCATATTTAATTAAAGCACCTAGCAACAGTTGTAGTCTTTTTGAAAATCAGTACTTTTCATTCTATACTTGTGTGAGCAAATAAATTCCACAGAAGCTGGGCTATTGTGGACCACAAAGTTTATTCACACTATTTATCCTTTCGGGCTTATATTAAATATAGAGGATTGTGGCTGGCTCACCAATCATAACCTGCTTATGATGTGTTCAAGACATGGATGCCAATAAATTCACCTGAAGAGTGAAGCTTGAGAGATGTGAGCCATGGTGGTGCAGCTGTTAGTGTTGTCGCCTCACAGCAAGAGGTTTTCTAGTTTGATTCTCAGCCAGAGTGCCTTCTGTGTGTAGTCAGCATGTCCTCCCCATGGTCGAATGACATTTAAAGACATGCAGGTAGGTGTGTGCATGAATGGATGTGCCTTCCTTGAAGGTTGGACTGGCAACTCGGCACTGTGAAAATCCATTGCCAATCATGAGCAGACTGGAGTTTTTCTGTGGCGACCCCTAACCTGGAAAAGAGGAAAGACATTACTAGTGAAGCTTGAGAGGTGAATTTCTTGGTATCCACGTCAAGAACACATCATTTAAGGTTATGGTCGGCGAATGGCTCATAACTCTTTGTAGTGCATGGAGCTTTTATCTGATCCATGTACTATTAGTTAAAATGAAACAATTACTAAGTGTTTTCCCAGCTTTCAAAGCCATAATCATAGAGGTAGTGTAATGTAGTTTGTTACATTTACACTTAATTTTAATGTGTCTTAACTCTATAGATTTTCGGAGGATGTCCAGATTATTGCTTAATACTTTTGATCTCATAAAATATGTGATTTTTGGACAAACTGCTGAGGACTGAAGTTACTAAGTAATGACATACATTTGAGCTTCAGAGTTCATCTCTTTTAGGAAATGGATGCTAACACATCCTGTTATTCTAGCAACATTTATTTATTTATTTGACATTTGTTGACTGCGATAGTCCAACACAGCTTGTGCTCTTTTTCAGCAGAGGCCCGGGGATTTAAGCTCCACA
Source organism: Protopterus annectens (assembly GCF_019279795.1). NCBI lineage: Eukaryota > Metazoa > Chordata > Ceratodontiformes > Protopteridae > Protopterus > Protopterus annectens. The sequence goes on along the minus strand of NC_056727.1, from coordinate 580,810,992 downwards.
GTACAAATTATACAAGTAAAAAATCCATAGTACAAATTATGCAAGTAAGAAATGAATAGGAGTAAAATAAAATATAATAAACACTATACAAAGTATATACACAAAATGGTTAAACAGACTACCAATTGCAGTACAGGTAAGAGATCTCAGCACTGAGTTTAAGGAAGTTGGGGACATGTTGCTGGTATGGACAGCAGGCAGAAACAAATCTTTTATTTTTGCTGCTGTAATTTGCTAATCAGTACACACAGATTTCATTACCTGGCACTAGACCTGACCTTAACAACTTTAGCAGGAGGTGCTTAACATTTGTTAAGGATTGGTTGCACCACATTATAGCTCTTAACTGGCTTGTCTTTTCCTTAATATTGAAGTGTAATCAGCGCGCTGTATGTACTACATAAAATATTATGGCAATATTAACAGCTCTTCATGCAAAAGAAAAAAAATAGGGAAAAATAATGCAGAGCTACATTTTTCCACTTAAATGCATGAATTCTTTGTTATTAATGCTGCTCATAAAATATACAAATGGATGAAGATTACCTTGCCTTTTTTAATAATACTTATAAATTTTGAGACAAGTAATGAGTTAGTGCTCATGCCTCTTTAACTTCTGGATGTAATCTTCAGCAGCTGACCATTTTGGCTGCTTTGTATTAAATTCTTGAACTCAGAGATATGTATTAATAAAACTGAAGTTATGTAGTTTGGCAATACCACATCCTACTCAAATGGAGGATGAACAAAACTAAGCTTAAACATGTTCATAATTTTGCATAACTTGGCATACATTCTAGTAGACTTTTTTATTATAGTGGCCTCTTCTATAGCACATATTTCATATTTTTACAAATGCTTGTTTGCAGTATTTAATAGAAATATACTGAAGTCTTACAAATGAACAGACATTGGCAGTATTATGTATAAAAGTAACAAAATAGAAAGCCTGACACACAAAAATCCCAAGAGTTGTGAAAAAATATAGACCTTCTATTTGTATTTTCAGTAAAGATTTCAACAACAATTTATTAGGAAATCTTCATATTAGCTGAAGAAGATGGTACAGTTCGGGAACTAGATCCTGTAAATAATTTACTATCTGCTCTATATGTAACAACTGGATTGTATTTCACTTAACTTTTAGATAGCAATATGGTGACTGATTAGCATTTGTTCTCCAGCATGTCTACATTAAGATGTTAACCAAAATGCCATTTTGATTGCTTAGAATCATTTATGCATTGCTTATCTAAAAATATTGTAGAAAGGTAGAAAATATTGTATAACCTTTTCCTGTTTTGCACTTCAGAAATGTGATTTTTTTTTCTTTACCTTCAGTTGTACTTTGAAATATAATCATTTGATACCTCTCAATATGGGTCCTACCTGAAAAGCGTTTACAGGCTACTTTACTAACCTGATTAAGAAATGGGAAACGAATAAATGAATAAATAAACAAACAAACAAATATATAAATAAATACAACATCACTATAAAAGCAGACAGGAAGGTATAGGAAGGGTATGTGACTGTTTCTTCAAATCACTCTATGCACTGTACAACTGCAGACATACAGGTGATGTTTCATAAGCTGGTAAGCTATGACGATTCATAGTAAGTTGTATGGCAACAATAATGCTAAGACAGCTAGATAGATAGAAGACTAAGGGAAAGGCTAGATTAGAATGGGGCAGGGACAATGGTACTGCCTTGTAGAGCAGGCCCATTACAAAGTCCATCAGTTGTCATCACTTTCCTTAAAAGATAGCCATAAAAAGGACAGTGTCATTCTCTTCTACTTCTGCAGTGGTGTGTACCAGCAGGTGTGAGCCTCGCTTGGTGCCTGAGTCACCAACAGATCAGATCATAATACGTTTCCAGACAACACAAAGGAATATGACACTGTATAAGCAGCTGGTTACATGCTGTTGCACTGCTGAAAAACTGAGTAACAGGCAGAACCGGCATGTGCTTCTGGCCAAGGACATTTGTGGGATAAGCATGGGACGGGGTAGATGATCCCAGATGAAAGATGGGTAAAGGTTAAGTGGGGAGAACAATAGTAACATCAGTGCAGTGTTTGCACAGAAGATGATTATGATACTACATATAGACAGATAGTAATGTTTCAGTTTCTTCTTGTATTAGCTTACATGGACAAAATGGGACCTGATTCGCTTACTGGAATCAGCCTGTGGATAACACCACTGGATAGAGGTAAGTTGCTTGCTTGCACAGCTTTTAGTGGAGTGCTATGGTTACCTATATGAAGACAAGAACCCCTAGCTATGTGATGACCCAATGTGTTAAATGGTCAACTAAGTTCACCGCAGAGGCAGGACTCCATTTCTCCTTAAAGTGCAGTGACTTAAGAAATGATTTTTTTAAAGAAAGAGGCATACAGTGTGCAGTCCGCTGCATAGGAGATTTTTTGAACCTCCACACAAAAAAAAAAAAAAAAAGATGAACACCATTATAGACCACTTTCTTTCTTTCTTTCTTTGGAATTCAGTATCTTTTCGAATTCAGTATCTTTTCTAATAAGTTACCCATTAGCCATGTATTTTGAATGGTATTGAGCTGATGGGATGGAGATGGCATTGACAGAGACAAACAGAATATGGTTCAGCTAATGAAGCAATAACACTTTACATATAATTCCATATATGAGTACTGATTAATAATGAACATATATTCATTTGCAGTACCATGACATGTTCATTAAGCCTTCTACTTCACATCCCTAGGGCCTAATTTACTTATTTTATCCATTTGCCATTTGTTAACAAGGTAAGTGGGTTGATCAACTGATCTTTTTCAGTCATGACCCAAGCTCAAAGAGCAGTTGAATGGAACATAAATATACAAGTTCAATATAAAGACATATACATGACTTTCAATAATCTATGACATTATTATAAAGTAATGAAAATACAATGTGAGTGGAGGGAATATGCCAAACAAGAACAGCATGCAATGGGATAACAAGTATGTAAAATGGGTAAAGAGATTCACACATATATAGATAAAGCAGGAAAGTATTAAAGTTGTAGTCTATATAAAATATGTACAAAGTAGATGATGATATTTCAGTGTTTAATTAAATAAATTAAGCTAGTGCTGTTAGAAACAATTAGTTTATTCTTTGTAGCCGTTATTCCTAACATTTACACATGCTATCTTCATGAATATGCTTTATTATACAATGCCTCCTCTAAAACGTGCACGCTGATTGGCCAGCCCAACCAGCGTGCCCATTGTAAATCCCTCCGTTGCTTATTTTAAAGCTGTCTCGCTATGTTAAACCCATTTAACATAGCGAGACAGTAAAAAGCAACGGAGATCTTGTGTTCTCCGTTGCTTTTGCCCACAGCTCTGATGTACTGCGTAGGCATGCGCAGTACATCAGAACTGCCGCGGAACACCAGACAGCTGCGGAAGGGCAGCAAAGAGGCATTATACAATGCCATTATTTAAGAAAAGTAATTATTTCTTTTCTTAAATAATGTCATTATATAATAACACGCCTGGGTGTGGGTAATGCTGGATTACCCATGGTTGTCTTTGTTTGGTCCTCGGCTTCACCCTCGGGACCAAACCACGCCAACCGTGGGTAAATCCAGCATTACCCACACCCAGGCGTGGGTTATTGCTATATTAGTGTATTTTTAAAAGCTCCTTGTGTATACTCTGTTTTGATTTCTGTAGACAGTCTAGTAGAGGTGGCAGTGACTTGTATTAGACAATGTGCTTTATCCACGGATAAGTTTGAGTATGATGCAAAGTGCTCATGTACTGGGGCATGCCGATACTTCAAACTGTATTGAAATGCACTGAGTTGATGTGCCACTGATGAACTAATCACAATTGTATTATCACTGGAAACATTATCACCTTGTAACAGTACAAGTTTTAGTGATCAAGAGGATTAGCAGCTGTTGGAAAGAGTAAATGAGCATGAAAGAAGCATGCTGTGCTACAATCAGTCTTACTGCTTAACTCATTTTAAAATGAGCTTTTTGAATTCATAAAAAAAGTATAGTAAATTAAAACTTGCAATAACCTCTTTGCAGTCCCCTGCAAAACTGCTAATATCAACGATTGCTGTTTTTTTATCTTTTTTTCACCTCCTCTGGAGTTTTGTTTGCTGAGTAAAATGCCAGACTATACACACATAGCATTACTAGCTGGTAAACAGTTTGTTACATTTGTCCAGGTACATTCTAGATCCAAGGACGTAACTGTTCCACTGTACTCAGCACTCATTAGGCCAATCACTGAGTAAAATGACCCTTTTGATATGTACCTGTCCAAACATTTATTACAACAGGAATGACCACACTGTTTTCTCACTCAATAAATCAAGGACCTGAACCATTAAAACTATGCATATCATTTCAATATTTTGTGTCTCTTCTCAGTAACATGCAGCCCATTGGCAAGCAACCTCTGCCTCACATATAGAGCATCAACAGATCCAGGTCTGTCAAACCTATTATACATTCAGAAATTCAATGGTGTCATAAACACCCATTTGAAGGATATAAATCTTTGTTTCTAAAGTTAATAAAACATGCTGGAGGCAGCAGTATGCATCACAAAGAATGTCTCTCATGGAATCATCTTCCACTCCAAATAAAGGAGAGTACTTCCCCCATTTTATTGAAATATAATCTGGATGATTACAAGGATAACTGCAAACTCACCCCCCAGTTCAGCACCACTGCCATCATGGTTAGGGGAAATATAATTATCCTGATATATACTTGTTTGGCCCACCACTGGATAGTCATATTACAAAATGTAATGCTTTATAATTACCATGGCGATGCAAGGCTAGGCTTTCTGAGATTCTCACAGAAAAATAGCCTAGTAAATACCTGTGAACCTATTACTGATATTCTGGTAATAAAACCCAATAGAACTTCTGTCTCATAAGCTGCAATTTGGTCTGGGTTGTTTAGGGTCCATGCTTCAAGAGTAATTCATCTTGTCAACTGTCAACTATAGAAATCACAGTACTGGCCCACTGATATACTAATAGATTATGTCTCACCTAAGGAAACTAGAAAGTACCTCAATATTGTACCCAGTGTTACTACTGTCAGTTACAAAAAGAGCTGAGTGCATTCCCTCATTTGACTTTTACCCCGGTCACATAATATTAAAATAGCACTGATCATGTGAAAATTCATGCAGTACCAATGCTGTTCATTAGCTGCAAAAAACAAACACTAGAATATGAGGAAGTATGGAAATAGACATGGTGGGAAATTAACTCTACTTCTCATTGTGACATAACCGCATTCACTGTTTAGATCTGAAGCAACCACTAAGCTACCTGGGATAGTTTGAAGTGCTGTGTATATTTCAGTGACCAGAGATTGTAGTTCATCTGAGTGCAGTATGTTTATCAATGGAGATACCATTTCTCAATGAAGTTAAGAACCGGTGTGGGTCTTTCATGTAGCAGGAAAAACAATAACAACATGCTTTACTGAAAGTTTTAAATAGTTCATGAAGAAAAGGAAAAATGGAATATAGAGAGGTAATGAAGAGTTCATAAGGTTTTCTACAGTCAATAATCTTATTTTATTTACAAGCATTATAAAACTTAATAAACACTATGCTATGTTAGCAAGATAACACACTGTTACAGAAATTATAGGATAAGACATTTAAAGTAGACCATGTACTACTTATGAAAATTAACACAGGTATTCATTTAAATTATACTTTACTGGGCATTCCATTTTTCTAGTATAGTTAACTTTTTTTAAAACAATAGAATGGAATTTTCATTTTCTAGGTTTCCATGCATTACAGAAGCATTGGGTGTGGAAGGAAACAAAAGCTATGTACTTACCATAATGGTAGATCCATGCTGTCTTATTTTCATCCTCTTCAAACATTTGGGGATATTGTATCCAATGTGGTCCAACCTTGGTGCCAATTTCAAGCTTATTTATTCCAGAGCTCTGACTCCTGCCCTTCCCATAATTCCCTATCTTGCACCTTAGATACTCAGATCGAGTTTGGCTCTCATCATCATCATCTTTTGGCTGTTCCCGTTAGGGGTCGCCACAGCGGATCATCTGTTTCCATTTCTTCCTGTCCTCTGCATCTTGCTCTGTCACACCAGCCACCTGCATGTCCTCTCTCACCACATCCATAAACCTTATCTTAGGGCTTCCTCTTTTCCTGTTACCAGGTAGCTTCATCCTTAGCATCTTTTTCCCGATATACTTAGCATACCTCCTCAGCACATGTCCAAACCAACGTAATCTTGCCTCTCTGGCTTTGTCTCCAAACCTTCCAACCTGGGCTGACCCTCTAATATACGTATTCCTAATCCTGTCCACCCTCATCACACCCAGTGCAAATCTTAACATCTTTAACTTTGCCACATCCAGCTCTAACTCCTGCCTTTTTGTCAATGCCACTGTCTCCAACCCATATAACATAGATGGTCTCACTACCTTCTTGTGGACCGTCCCTTTCACTCTTACTGGTACTCGTCTGTCACAAATCACTCCTGACACTCTTCTCCATCTACTCCATCCTGGCTGTACTCTCTTCTTCACCTCTCTTCCACACTCACCATTACTCTGAACTATTGATCCCAAGTACTTAAACTCATCCACCTTTGCCACCTCTACTCCTTGCATCCTCACCATTCCTCTATCCTCTCTCTCATTTACACACATGCATTCTGTCTTAGTCCTGCTGACCTTCATTCCTCTTCTCTCTAAAGCATATCTCCATCTCTCCAGGGTCTCCTACACCTGTTCCCTACTCTCACTACAGATCACAATGTCATCTGCAAACATCATAGTCCACGGGGACTCCTGTCTGATCTCGTCTGTCAACCTGTCCATCACCATTGCAAATAAGAAAAGGCTCAGAGCTGATCTATAAGGGGTAAAATTTATATCTATGTATATCTATATCTGTCTCTCTCTCTCTCTATATATATATATATATGTGTGTGTGTGTGTGTGTGTGTGTGTGTGTGTGTGTGTGTGTGTGTGTGTGTATGTATGTATATATATATATATATATATATATATATATATATATATATATATATATATATATATATATATATATATATATATATATATATATATAATTATATATATATATATATATGCGGGTTTATGTGAAACACTGAACTTACATTCCAAAGAAACCCACTTGGCCGAGACCACTTCTCCACGTCTCCATACGGACTGCCAGAAACTTTCCCTGTGAAAGGAACCACTTGGACACCTCGAATAAACCCTAAATTAATCAAACTTAAATCTACCCAAGTATGGGGTTTGCCCCCCCCACACCCCCTTACTTAAATATACCAACTCTGAGATCACACTACACTGATGAAAGGGCAAAGCTCACCATGATGGCCAAGTGGTTGAATGGCTTTTTGGAGAAGTGGTCTTGGCCAAGTAGGTTTAATTGAAATGTAAGTTTGGTGATTCAATGGAGACCCATATACAGTATATATACATATATATTTATGCAATATATGTATATATATATATATATATATATATATATATATATATATATATATATATATATATATATTTAAGATATGTGTGTGTGTGTGTGTATATATATATATATAAGGGGAGATTTCCATTTACTGCAATGTAGTGCGGTCTCGTAGTTGGTATATTTAAGAAGCGGGGGGTGTGGGGGGTGCAGGGACGCTTGTCCCCCTGCTTAAACCCATCAGGGTACTTTTTTCCATTTTTTTTTTTTATTTCTTTTTGTAAGGTCAATGTTTGAAGACATCAGCTATATGGTGCCAACCATGTGTTCTTTGATGTTTTCAAACGTCGATCTTATAATATAGACCCCTTTTCCTTGGGTATTATTTGATCTCGGAGTTAGTATATATAATTAGTGTGGGATGTCAGAGGTACAGACCTCCACATTGGAAGTGCATGGGGATTCCCCCCCTGCAAAAAACATTGTTTTAAAGTTGCATGCACTGAAATTTTTCCTTGGAGCATGTGTAGTAGGTAGTCAATATTCTGTTTTTAGACATACAGTTGTTGACCTGCAGGATGCCAACATATGGGTTAACTGACTAACTGAAGGTAAATCATATATACGTATGTGTATGTACATTTGTGAATTAACTTAGAGAAAGAAAAATCTTAACAGTGGAAAATCAAGCCACTAATCTGTAATGGCTAGTGAAAAGTAATTCAGTCTAGTAAGACTGTGCTCAGATAGGGAGTAATCTCCACTTGATCATTTAGAGATCATAAATGACAATTTAGAAAGGGGTGGTGGGGAGGAAGTTTGAAGTGGATGAAAATAAAATAACATGGATCTAATTTTATGGTAAGTACATAGATTTTATATCCAGTGCTGTCTATTTTCATCCATTCAAACATGTGGAACAGAATCCCAAGCTGTCAAGCTGGGAGGTATCAGAGAAGGATATTCATAAGAATAGTAGAGCCAAAAGATGAACATGATCTAGATTGTGCATCCAGGTTATAGTGGGACACAAAGGTGTTTAAAGTTGACCATGTGGCTGCTGCACAAATATCATCAACTGACAATCTTTCATTGAAGGCTGGAGAAGAAGAAACTGCTCTTGTTGAATAGGTCTTAGGTTTATTTGCTAAAGGAAATTTTTTTTCTAAGATATATAAAGGAGATGCAATCTGAGAGACATCTGGACAGAGTCACTTTAGAGACTACTTTTCCCAGTTTTGTCCTAACAATGGAAATGAATAATTAGTCATCTTTTATGAAGTTAATTACCATGTGAATATAGAAGCTGAGTTGTCTGTGAACATCTAACAAATACAGGAAGATATATAGATTGATTTAAATTAGTATAAGATGTCACCTTAAGAATAAAGGATGTGTTAGTTTTAAGGGAAACCCCATCCTTTTGAAAAAACAGATATGGGTGGGGGGCTTTGATGAGAGGGCTTGTAGTTCTGAGATTCATGTGGATGTAGTTACTGCAACTAGAACAATAGTTTTACAAGTAAGAAATTTTAAATCTACTTTATTAGCAGGCTCAAATGGAGGGTTGAGGCAGAGATTGTAACAGAATGGTGATATCCTATGGCGAAGCTGGGTCTCTAATGAGAGGTCTCAACAAAAATGTACCCTTAAGAAATGCTTTTGAGATCTTGAAGGGTGCAATTGACATATCACTAATTCCAGTATGAAAATAGAAAATGGCTGCCAATTGAATCTTTGTTAAAGAGATCAGTCAGAAATTCAAGCATGGAATGAACTGGTGCTGAGAATAGGCCCAAATTGAAAATCTCTTCTATTTGCTGTGAAAAATTTCCTAATAGATGGTTTCTGTGAAGCAGAAAGAATGTTGACTACTGCAAGAAGAATCCTGGCATCTCTGGCTATGGTTAAAATTGGAGGAACCACGTGGTTAGCTTCATAGATTTCTGATCTGGAAGTGGCAGTCTAGATGGATGGGATAGTAGAGGTAGGTACTGATCTAACATCCATGGAGGATGTACTACAAGAGGGCATAGGAAGGGGAACCAAGTCTGTCAGAGCCAGAAGGAATCAACGAGAAAATTTCTGCATTGGTACTGTCTTGCTTTCTGTATAAACTTGCTCATTAGGGATAACAGGAGAAAAGAATACAGAAGACCCAGGGATCAACTGTGGACCAAAACATACCTCAGTGATTCTCTGTGTGCAAAGTACCTGCTGCATGTGTTGTTTCAATAGGAGGCAAATAGGTCACAGCAAAGTTGGCCCCAACAGCTGAGAATTGCTTGTGTCACTGCAGGGTTGAGGCACCACACGTGAGGCATTACTATTATCCTGCTCAATTTGTCTTTAAGTAAATTAGAGGTCCCCAGGATGTGCATTGCTATCAGAAAGTGTTGTGAAGATATCACCAATTGCTAAACTCTCATTTCTTCCCAACAAAGACAGTAAGAACAGGTTCCTCTTTGTTTGTGGATGTATCATACAACAGTCATGTATGTTTGCATAGATAGCCTTGAGGAGTATGTCCTGAATAGCCTGCAACACTATGAGAGCCACTCTCAGCTTCAAGATACTGATGTGAAGATTGGCCTTTGTTGTTGACCATGTACTGTACCTTGAATCAGCTTGCCAGTGAAATCCCCCCCCCCCCACTAGAGGAGATGTGCCTGTGGTTACCATTCCTGTTGGAGCATCCAGACAAGTGACAAGTGGAGTACCTCAGGGTTCAGTCCTAGGGCCACTCTTGTTTGACATCTACTTCTCTGAAGTACAGGTCAACACTAAGGGACTCTGGCTAACAAAGTTTGCAGATGACTGCAAACTGGGAGCCATTATTGAATCCCCAAATGATGTGGATACTCTACAAAAGGGCCTTACAGAAACAGATGCTTGGTGCCAGAGCCATGGGCTCAAGCTCAATGCCAAGAAATGTATTGTTATCCCCTTTGGGAAAAAACATGTATCCATGAATTACCATATAGGTGGCAGTACACTAAACACAGAAAGTGTGATAAGAGACTTAGGGACACTGGTGGACAGTGGTCTCACCTTCGATAACCACATCGCCACAACAGTCAGGAAATCCTTCTATGTGGTACACCTCATCACGAAGGGCTTTTCATCCAGAAAAAAGGAGGTCATTGTCCCACTGTACTCATCCCTCATTAGACCCATTATAGAATACAACGCCCCATTTGGTATGTACCTCTCAAGACATCTGCAACAACTGGAAAGGCTTCAGAAATACCTCAGTAAAAGAATCACAGGCCTAAAGCAGATGCCCTACACTGACCGCCATAAAAAACTCCAGCTATACTCTGTCGCATATCGTCTACTCAGAGGCGATCTCTGCTTAACATACAAGGCCATGTCAAACCCAGAGCTGTTGGACATGCTACACTTAAAGAAATCCCAATCCCTCAGAGCTACACGCTCCAGGGATCTAAACCTTGTCATCACAATAAACAAAACATACAGAAGGGATAGGTTCCTGACCCAGAGACTCCCCAGACTCTGGAATAGATTGCCCATACATGTCAAGCAGAGTGCCTCTTTGGACCTCTTCAAGAGGAACCTTGACAATTGGATGGGAAAAAGGAAATTCACCCCAGGGATCACGTCAGTCACCCTGCTAGACAGGGGTCCAGGAAAGTAAATAATGTGGGAAGAAATAGCCAGGGAATTGTTATGGCTAGGCTTGTATAGGCCCTAGGGCTGATAGCCTAGTACCAACCTATGAACCTATGAACCTATGAATCCATCTGGAAAGGATGGCCCTTGGTTCAGATGGGAAGTTATCTGCCATGCAATATGGTTTTTGCAGACTTGTGTAATCTGAATTTTTGCATTTAGGGTGGATTGTGTCCATTGTACTGATAAAGTCTATTGCAGTACCCTAGTGAAAAATTTTGCTAGAGAATTCATAAAATTTGTAGAAGACATGAGGCCCAAAAGACATAAGGTTAACCTCAGTGGTGTTTTGGGGTGATGAATAACATTCAGGCTTGTCAGGCGAAGTGATTGTACCATGGGCTGGGGAAGGCTGACTATCTGAAGTTTGATGTTTAGGTGCCAACCTATAAACTCTATGGTTTGCATTTCAGTCTATTGACATTTTGGTAGGTTTATTGAAATTCCTATGTTCTGAACATACATCTCAACCATACCGAATCTTTCAGTTTTTACCATTTTTTGAGGTCCAAATGATGGGGTGCCACGTAGGGTTGCCACCTTTTCAAATGGCCAAAGTGGGACATTTTCGGGACACACATCAGATTTTACAGGCCGACACATACCCACGGTCTGTACAAAGGATAGAACTTAACTTTTTTTCCTAAATAAAAGCTTATTCTTGTAGCAGTTTAGTTGCTTATTATGTTTCTTGTAACATTTAGGTATTTTATATACAGAAATAACTATTTTATGCAACTATTACATAAAATATGGGACATAATTATGTCCTACAATCTCAGGACATTTGCCCTTTTTAATATTTTTTGTCAGGACACAACTGCCCAAAGAGGGACTGTCCCTCTCAAAGTGGGACAGGTGGTAACCCTAGTGCCACGATTCCTGAGTGGTACCCCTTAATTACCGATTATCCCAGCTTTTTTTAAAATTTTTTTTTTCCTTTTTTCAGAGTGACATCATCGCGCGGAGGCATGTGCAGTGACGTCGGCTCCGTGAGCAGCCTGCCAGGCACAGTATGACTCAAAAAGAAGTTACTTCTTCCTTTTCCAAAGGTCAGTTATGGTGGGTTATTTGAAATGCAGATGCCAGACAGCAATGTTGATTCAGAGTCAGATGGTCCCAGTCCCTTGTTTTTTGCCCTAATGCTTCCTGTTGGACTTGGACTGGTAACGGGCAGGGCCACGGTGTTATAAAATCCAGACCCAGTTCGGTTAATCGGTTTTCTGCCTTGACGCGTTCTGGTGAATGGCTGTCTGATCACTAATCAGATCCAGATATCATTAAGATTAAATTAAAATATCAGTTGTATTTTGTACCTAAGTAACTGCCTAACAGAACAATTCCTTTTGCTTTGCTGTTTGTTTATAAAAGGATTGCCATTGCCAATGTGTGCACACACTGCTTTGCTTATTAACTGTCGGTGTCTGGTGGGGAGCATAGAATTTGGGGCAGTAAAAATAGAATGTTAAGTTGTCTATCTCACCTTCATTCTTGCTGGATGGGTTCGGAGCCGACCTCGGCTCCGACTCGGCCACTCTAAAAGCTCGAGAGTTGGTTCCACCGGCTCGAGGTTGCCCCTATATCCCACAATGCTAGGCGTGAATTACCTCAGATCTCGTTTGCCGCTACAGCGATCGAGGTGTTTTTCTACCGGCTCCAGGTTAGTTTAAATTAGATTAGTCTAATAACTTTAAACTTACTCTAGCTTAGTTTATCCCCTTTTTTTACACTTAGTGTAGTGGATATTTATCCTTTCTACCATCTTATCCAGCCCCTTCTTCAAGAACTAATAAGTTCTTTCCTTAGGCCTTCGGGCCCTTCCTTCCCTTCAGTGTCTGTATGTGTTTTGATAGGAGTTTTATATCCTTAACTTAACTGAATTTCAGAAGTTTTGTTTAAAGTAATTTACTTAGATTTTTCTGGCAGTGTAATCAGTGTGTGTGTTGTTTGTGTGTGGTTACACTTCGGTTCCTTGAAAATGTCCAAGGATTCAAAGGTCTCAGGCTTCAAGAAGTGTGACTCGTGCTGTCAGAAAATGTCTCTGACAGACGGTCACACTTCTTGTGTGTACTGCCTGGGACCTTTACACCTGCAGGACTCTTGTGCTGTATGCCATGGCTTCAGCCCCAGAGTCCTGCAGGAAAGAAAAAACAAACTCATACTAAGGGGTTTGCTTAAGCCTGAAGGTTCCCTATCTGCTACCTTGGGAAAACCTTCCAAGGCTTCTAAGACCTCGGCTCCAGCTTCTGAGTCGAGGCCTAAGGCTTCAAAGCCTACTGCTACATCGGCTCCGGCTGGAGCCGATGAGTCTTTGACTACAGTTTCTGTGGTTCCCTCGGCTCCGGACGGAGCCGAGGCATTGGAGATTCCTGGGTCGGCTCCGATCAGACCATCGGAGCTGACATCTAGAAAGAGGTCGAGGTCACCATCCCTTGGCTCCGTTCATTCGGCTCCAGCGTCTCCCTTGCTGTCTGAACGGAGCCACAGATCTCACTCCTCCAGGTCATCGAGGCTCTCGGATCATGACCTCCAGAGGGTAGTGAGTCGACTTCTAAAGTCCGAGGCACTGGCCCAAATGCTTCAGAGCCCGACTCATCAGTCGATGCCTCAAACTATTCCCATAATATTCCTCCTCCGACTCCTTTGAGCTCGGGCCGGGCGCCTCGAACCGAGACTGTGTTAGCGTCAGAGCCGATACATTCGTCTTCGGCTCCGTCGTCGGCTCTGATTTCTTCCTTTGAAGAATCTTGTCGCCGGACTTCCCTCGTCGGCTCCGAGGGGGTGAGTGGCATCGGACCCTTGTCTGACCCCCCTCTCCCTCTCGGTGCTTCGGCGCTGGTGAGTTCGGCTCCGACATCGGCCTCGGAGCCATCTCTGTCGGTGCCGAGGGAGGTTCTCAGCTTCTCGGAGCGGGTACCTCTGGCTCTGCCTGACAGGGGTGCATTCGAGGTCATGCGGAGTGTGTTGGAACCTTGTTCAACTCCACAGTCGGCTCCGTCCACCCCTCCCTCTTCGGTGCCTCAGGTTATGTCTACTCACTCCCTCATCCCAGACCGCAGAGAGCCAGCTCCTCAAGAATCCCCTGTGGGGATTTCATCCTCTTCCAAGGCCTCCCCTGAATTGGCAGGGGAGCCCCCTAGGAAGAGAAAGTGTAAGAGGAAGCACATAGACTCACCTGAGTCTGTCACCTCTGACACAGATTTAGAGGATTCCGAGGGTTCCCCCCGTTCCCCTTCTGAAGATGTCTCCTTTGCAGACATTCTAGAGATCCTGAAACAAAGGGGAAATTGGCCAGCCCTTAACCCTTTGGAGGATGAATCTGTGTATCTTGAGGCGTTTGGCTCGCCCTTCCACCTCCTGGGTGTCCCCCTTGATCCCTCATGCAGGTGGTGGCAAAGAAAGCCTGGAAGGCTCCTGACTCAGTGGACCCTACCCCCAGGAGACCTTCTAAATTTATAACAGCACCAACGGACAAACAATTTCTAACCAAAGGTGTTTCTGTGGATGCTATGGTGGTAGCTGCTGCCACCAAGAAGGAACTAGCTGATCCTTCAGTGCCTGTTCATCCCCCTAACAAAGAATCTAGGTCTATGGACAGGTATGGGAAGCGGATGTTTTCGTCAGCGACCTTTGCTATGCGTTCGCTGAACTACCTATGCCATTTCACCCATCTCCAGAGAGACTTGATCAAGGAAGCGAGTGAGATGTTGAAGGATCCTACAGCTGCAGATTTTCAGGACAAAATGAACACCCAGCTGACTACCCTGAATTCGATAGCTAACTCCTCCATGCGCCTCCTCTCATATGTGGCTGATGGAGCGAGTAGAGCCAGTAGGGACAGGTGTCGCCACGGCATGCCTGGATGCGACTATGCAATTTTGCAGACCCTTTAAAACGTCTTTCACTAATTCCTCGCTTGATGGATCTTCTCTTTGGTCCTCAAGTGAAAGAAACCTTGACTAGGTGCGAGACGGATGGCAAAACTCTCTGCCGGAGTCCGTTTTCTACTCCTTCTAGACCTTACCCCAAAGGCCAGAAAAGTGGAAAATGTGGTTCCGCAAACAATCACAAGGGAATTTGCCTGACGACAGAGTCGGTTCCCTCCAGAGGCAGAGGAGGGAACAATAATGGTAGACGCCGCCCCAGAGGCAGGGGGTCCGCAGAACCAGGGCAATCGAGAAACCTTTTCCGATAAGCCCTTTCAGCATCCCTGAGGTGTTGCCCGACTGTCCACCTTCGGGGGCAGTCGGGGGTAGATTGTCACTGTACCCATAAGCCTGGCTATCCCTGACTCAAGACAAGTGGGTACAGTCCATCATTTCTGAAGGCTATTCCATTCCCTTCGTTTGCATTCCAAACCAATCAAAAAAATCCCTTCCAGATGTTCCACCCGCTCAAAGGGATCTTGCAGCTTTGGAAATTTCAAAGCTGCTTGCAAAAAGAGCAATTCAGACAGTTCCAGCAGACCAGCAAGGATCCGGAATCTACTCCAGGTTCTTTTTAGTTCCAAAGAAAACAGGGGACTGGGGACCAATTTTGGATCTCAGTATCTTGAGCAAGTCGGTCAAGAAAACAAGATTTCGGATGGTCATGCTACAGTCCATCCTTCCCCTATTGGGAAAGGAAAACTGGATGTGCTCTATAGACCTTCAGGATGCGTACTATCACATAAAAATGAACAGACGCTCCAGAAGATTCCTCCGCTTCAGGCTGGGAACCAGTCATTTTCAATTCAGGGCCCTGCCCTTTGGTCTCACCACTGCCCCCCCGGGTGTTTACCAAATGCATGGCAGTGGTAGCTTCTCACCTGAGACGTCAAGGATTCCAGGTGTTTCCATATTTGGACGACTGGCTCCTCACAGCTCCCACCAAGCATCTTCTTCTAATGGCCAGGGACTACACCTTTCACATTTGTCAAAACTTAGGCATATCAATAAATTGTGAAAAGTCTGTTTTGTCGCCTTGTCATACTATTACCTTCATAGGCGCAAATCTAGACACAGTCAACATGTCTGCGAGACTAACAGATCAGAGAATAACAGACATACACAAACTGGTCTCGCTCCTCTTCAGCAGCAACAGAGTCAAAGCCAGGTTAGTTCTGAAAGTTTTGGGGATTATGGCGGCTGCCATACCTCTGCTTCCATTAGCCAGATTCCACATGAGAATCCTTCAATGGATGCTCTTCACACAATGGTCATACCAGCAACTTCCGATGTCCCACACCATTATGATTACGCAAACATGCAAGAATCATCTTCTGTGGTGGATGTCTTCCTCAGCTCTTCTTGGGAAGACCCTTTGTTCCTTCCTCCGGTTGCTACTCTGACAACGGACGCCTCCCTGATCGGGTGGGGGGGGGCATTATCAGGGCAGAACTGTCCAGGGCACATGGCAACCAGACCAATGCCACTTGCACATAAATGTTCTAGAGATGAGAGCAGTGCTTTTAGCGTTGCAAGCCCTTCAAGACTCTCTTCCCTTGGGAACAATAGCAATCCAGACAGACAATATGTCTGTAGTGTGGTATATCAACAAACAAGGCGGAACCAGGTCCTATCCCCTATGTCGAAGCACTCAGACTGTGGCAATGGGCGATTTCTTCTCAGCGGTTTCTGATAGCAATGCACATCCCCGGGAAGTCCAATCAAATCGCGGACAAGTTGAGCAGAGCCATCCTCATGCCTCACGAGTGGTCTCTGAAAGACTCTGTTGTGAGAGAAAGTTTTCTCAAGTGGGGTCAGCCTTGCTGCGATCTTTTTGCTACTCCCCAAAACAGCAAGTGCAGAGATTATTTCACCCTATTCCCGCTACCAGGCCAACCCAGCAGAGACGCTCTAGTCCAAATTTGGCCCCGGGGACTTCTGTATGCATTTCCTCCCTTCCCACTAATCTCTCAAGTGATACAGAAAGCTATCGCTCAGAAGGCCTTATTGATCCTCATTGCTCCTTACTGGCCTCGACAGGTTTGGTTCCCCTTTCTGCATCAATTTCTGTTGGAGCAACCTTGGCATCTGGACCTAGTTCCAGATCTTTTGATCCATCAGTCGGGTCAGTTACATCCCTCCCCTCTCTGAACCTCACTGCTTGGTTCCTCCAGTTCCAACCTTAGCCAGGCTTCCTCAAATATCTCACTCTGTTCGAGATATTTTGATAGCTTCCCATAAATCTTCCACTAGAAAGATTTATCTGAGTAAGTGGAAACGTTTCGCCTATTGGGCTCAAGGAAGGGACTTAGATCCTTTCACTGCTCCCATCCATATGGTTCTTGATTTTCTAGCTGAACTCTTTCATGCAGGTTCATCTCCTTCTACTCTCAAAGTTCAATTGGCAGCTATATCTAACTTTCATGTGGGCATTTTAGAGTCTGCCATAATGTCCCACAAGCTTTGCAAAGCCTTTTTGAAGGGAGTTTTTCTACTCAGACCTCCTATAAGAAATCCTCCTCCTCCTTGGGACCTTAATTTAGTTCTCAGTTCTTTGATTCTTCCCCTTTTCGAACCTGCAGCTTCCTGTTCTTTGAAATTGCTATCATGGAAGACTCTCTTTTTGGTAGCTATTACTTCAGCTAGAAGAGTTTCAGAACTTCATGCACTCAGCTGTCGACCACCATATCTGTTGTTCCACAAAGACAGGGTTTCCTTACGAACGAACCCATCCTTTTTACCTAAGGTAGCCTCTGCGTCTAACCTAAATCAAAGCATTGATCTTCCTGTGTTTTTTTCCAGGATATTCTAATAGGTCTGAACAAAAACTGCATTGGCTAGATGTTCATCGTCAGTTAAGGTACTATTTGGATAGAACCAAACAATTCAGAAAAACTGACCAGCTGTTTGTCTCCTATGCAGAAGGCAGACAGGGACTTTCTGTTTCCAAGGTATCGCTATCGAGATGGCTAACATCTATGATTTCAATTGTTTATGAAATTAGACACCAAAAGCTGCCTAACAAACCTAAGGCCCACTCCACCAGAGCTTTGGCTACTTCTATAGCCTTCCAAGATAGACTGCCTATTGACACCATTTGTGCAGCGGCTACTTGGGCTACTCCTCACACTTTCATTTCACATTATAAGTTGGATTTAGCTTCTAGGCATAGAGCTAACTTTGGTACCACTGTTCTCAAGAGTCTGTTCCGTTAGGCCACCCGGGACAAGGTGCTAGGGACGCGGTCCCATCCAGCAAGAATGAAGGCGAGATAGACAACTTAACATATAGAAGTTATGTTCTTACCATAACGTTCCATGTTAGTTGTCTTCTTCTTGCCTTCTTTCTTGCGTCCCACCCTCCTTCCCCCTGGCCTGGACAGACCTGGAGGAGTTTGATTATGACCTCTCTTTCTACCACCTCTTGGCTATAGCTATATGCTCTGCGGTGCAAATTTTCCTGGACCAGGCTTTAGGTCACCTTCCTCTTTCCCTTTGTTTATAGAGGTGGACTCTCTTTCCAGTAATTCTGGTTGTATTTTAGCTGGGCCTAGCTCACAAACGAGATCTGAGGTAATTCACGCCTAGCATTGTGGGATATAGGGGCAGCCTCGAGCCGGTGGAACCAACTCTCGAGCTTTTAGAGTGGCCAAGTCGGAGCCGAGGTCGGCTCCGAACCCATCCAGCAAGAAAGAAGGCGAGAAGAAGACAACTAACATGGAACGTTATGGTAAGAACATAACTTCTATATTTATTTACTGGTAGTCGTACCTCCACTCCATGCCAAAATATTATTTATATGATGTCCGACTCCAGGTGGAAGGAACAGAGTCAGCCAGACTTGCATTAAAAAATTGTCCTCGTCAAACAGGTTGCGCTCTGCTCATTCAAATTTTTAAAGGCAAATGGTGCTGTCACGGATATACAGTTCTTCAATGGACAGAGAACAGAGTTGCATTTGGATTCGTTAGGTTAGGTGGTGGTAAATGTTATTAGAATTTGATATATAATTTGCGCTTGGCTTGCGATGGATGCAATGTGGTTTTTGATAGGAAAGGAAACAATTGTAGGCAGTCAACTTCCACTTTGTTTTGTGTGTGCAGTACTGCCCTTTCATTTAGTTAACTACATGATTGAAATATTTTGTTTTAGGAGAACCTGTCCTGTGCTCATCATTGCAATTATGTGGCTCTTAGCTGTTGTTGGTACAATATTTACCTCTCTCCATCTCCAGTCCAAAACCACACCATGATCATACACTCGTAGTGCTTTTTTTATAGCAGGCACACTGAATGTAGATAATTCTATCATATACTGGTAGAAACTAAGTGTGCAGCTTGTTGTAGAGCCATTTTTTATGACTGGACAAGTGTGTGTAGGCATTTGAATGGTAACACCAAACCTTTTATTCTAGTAATTTTCCTAAGTTTATAAGACCAATATTTGAAATTGTCCCCCCTATTTTTGGGGCTGTATTCCCCCATTATTTGCTTTGTATAGGTTTTTTGTGCTAAGAGGTTGAGATCTATGTACATATGAATAGCTACTTAAGTGCAGTAAATAATGCACATCATAAATTCAAAAACATTCCATTAAAAATAAGGTTATGGTGACATGGATATTAAAGGCTTGTAAATGGCTTATCATTCAGTTAACATTTAAATTTCTTTTCTTTTTATTTTAGTGTTATCAATTATCACTTTCCAGTTCCAGCTAAGAAAAGAATCATATTCAACTGTTGTTATATTCTAAGCACTGCATTATTCATACACCCCGAGTAAGATATTCTGTATTTATATATTTATTCTTAGCTTACTTTAAGAAATATGAATTTGTTAAACATTTTGTTTATATAGTTTATAATTTGGGTGCCAGGCAGTGACATAACAGTGATGGGTACTTACAAGTACAGTCACAACAGTTCTACTTATACTGAGAACAGGCTTATGGATTGTCGGAGAATTATCCTCATTCTGTGATACAGCAAGGAATGTTGGTCAAGTTCCATGTAAAAAAAAAAGCTAAAATGTTAATGTGAGTTACGACGTTTGATGTTTTAGTGGGGATATTATAGTAGTGTGATTGAAGCTTTATTTTATTTATTATTCTATTTGTATTGTTTAGCAGGACAGAGTATTGATCTCCATGGGCCCTTTTCAGAGTCAACCTGAGAGTATCATTTGCCAAAGTAACTTTTCATTGTCATTCTCTAGCATCACACTTTTTTTGTCAAAAAGTAATATAATTTACATTTACTTATCTAATCCTTAGAAGGAAGGTTTAAAAAATATTTGCAGACAGACACAGTTGGTCACTCTGGGGACATATTTTGGTTGTCTGTTCTTCAGTTTGTGATTGAAAGTTGGCATCCCACAATTCCATTAGAATGGGTGGGGTTAAATAATTATGTATGCAAATGTATGTTAATCAGTCTACGGATTTGTATCTATTCTTCATGGGCCTTTGTCCAGATTTTTGATGTTTCCAAGTTGAGAGGTATGGTTCTGAAACAACTGGAGTACATGACCCTGATGTGTAAGCAGGAGATACTTATTAGGGGCAGTGAGAAGCCAATCATTTGGATATAGGAAGACCTGGGTCCCCTGAAGGAGCAGGTGCACTACTACTACTTCAGTGATCTTGGTACCTCTCAAGTGTACAGATTTTTGCATCATATTTTTGGTCTATTTTCTCATAAACTTGTGCTTTTATGGCAGGTCTTTGGCAAATCATTGAGAGCTGAAGTAATAAAATAATGACAGAAATTTGAGTTTCAGACTTCTTACCCTTCAGAAAATTTATGCTAATGCAAAACCTGTTATTATATCAGCTTTCTAAGTTTGTAAGAGCAATATTTAAAAAGTGTCCCTATTTGGGGGCCGTTGTCTCCCTTATTTATGGCTTTGTCCAGATGTCTTGCTCTAGAGGTTGAGAAGTAAAGCACCCTGTGGGCTGTGGTGAGACCGAGTGTCAGAGATCTGAATTGGAAATGATTGGCTCTAGAAGTGGAGAAATCTCCTGGAGTGCTTCACTATTTTGATGGGATAATAAGCATGCATGAGATCTATAGAGCATATCCAAACATCCTGCCTCAGTAGAGGCCAAATGTACTAAGCCATGACCATCTGGAATTTTGTCTGCTTTACGAATTGGTTTAAGTGGCTTAGATCCAAAACTGGTCTTAGGTTACCAGTCTTCTTTGGCACTAAAACAAATGTGGAATAGGCTCCGGATTCAAACTGGTTGTGGGGGACTGGTTGGATGACTCTTTTTTTTCTAGCTGCTTTGAAATTTCAATGGCTGCTGAGTCCCATTGATTGTACAGAACATCAGTGACACTCTTCTTTTTCTAGGATTGAGTAAAAAGGGAATTGACTAGCTTCTGGATATTATCCTTAGCACCCATGAATCTGATGTTATGTTTTGCCAGGATAGATGGTGTAAGGAGAGGTGGCCCCAGCTGCCCTCAGAACACAGCAGTTTGGCAACTGTTCAGCAGCACTGAAAGACTTTCTTAGAAAAGGGGCCTCAAAAGCCTTGATTTTTCAGTCTGCCTTATCCTCTTGAGCATCTGTTAAAATGACCACCCTGCCCCCTGCCTTGGCAAAGTCTGTCACCTTGGGAGTCATGGAAAGAACTCTGTGATTTGTGGAACCACATCTTATTCCCCAATCTCTTGTTTTTAGACAATATCCTTTGAGAGATGAAGAAGCATACTCCCATTGCAGAGAGAGTCTTGTCATCTTCTTGACTCCTGGTAAGTGTGTCCTTGACTTTAGGTCCAAATAAGGTGGAAACACCATAGTGTTCATTAATGAAGGGCGACTTGAAGCTTTGTATAAAGTCACATAGTCGCATCCAGGCATGTCAGCACATGATGATATCACTTCCTGTTTTGCTGACTGTGCCATCAGCTGCACTCAATAGCAGATGCATGGCGACATTAAAAGATGATTGCAGGGTGGAAAGCTGGGAGTCCATTTGCTTCTGACCATCTTCTGGCAATACTCCTGAGAAGGACTTGGAAATCTCCTTTGTGAAGTCTCTCTGGAATCTTGTTAGGTGATCAAATTAGATCAGCAAACTAAGGGGGAAAGTCACTGATGCATAGGTCTGCTTTCCATATCTGTCCATTGCCTTACATTCTCTATTGGGAGGATGAACAAAAAAACTTTCTTCCAATAGCCCTTTCTTGGTGGCTAATGCCAACACCGGCATAACATTTACAAGTGTCCCCTTACTGCAGTGCTTCCTATCAGTCAGGGCAGATAATATGCAATCAGCTTTCTTTGGTATGGGCCCCACCACATCAGGGACCTTTTATGCCCATTGAGCCATTAGGTCAATAAGAGGATCAATGGGTGGTACCAGCCAGGACAAAGTTGGTCCAGAACAAAATGCTTCCACGAATGCTAACTCATTTGGGAAGGCATCTTGAGATGTCTATCCTCTCTCTGTTTCATTAATTCTAGAATGCCCTCAAAGGAAACGTCTTCAGAGAATGAGTGAGGGAAGTATCTTTCATGTAAGACTAGAGTGATGAGTCTAGATGATTTCGCTTACATGTCCATTTTCTGGAAACACCTTTCTGGGCTTCAGTAGAAGGGTCAGAATTGGATTGAGAACTGATGAAGCAGACTTCCTCAGAACCTCTTGGTGCCAACTCCTCCTGTATCACTGGATGAAGAGGAGAAGAAAAAAACTGCAAGTGCGATTTGGGAGGAACTGTAGTAGTAGACGTTACCTTGTCTTTCGAAGTAGCCAAAACCCTTTCAAATGCTTCAAAAGCCAAGGGTGCTATTGGTACTGATAATTCCCTCTGCTCTGATGAGGAAATAAAAACTTCAGCACCAACAAGCCCGAGTTCTGAAGGGAATCTCAGACTGAGTAGAGCCAAACCCCCAAGGGGAATCGATGGCTCAGAGAATGTCACTGGCGATTCACTCCTTCAGAGCTTTGCTCTGCAGCTTGGACTTGGAGTATCATCCCATGCCAATGGAAGTGGAGTCAGGAGAGAGATTGGGATACAGTCATTGTCAAAGATGCAAGTAGTTTTGGTGCTGACAAAGGAGCTACAATTCCAATCAGTTTTGATTTATCCAAAGCCAAGGTTTGGATTAGTGCAGACTCTTGTGTGAGTGGGGGTAAGATGGCCAACACTCTGTACCTTCTCAGGGGATGGTGCAGGGATATCCTCAAGTTGTATTTATATCCTCAGAAATGTCATCATGCTGTTGACATCAAGTTCTGTAAGGCTTCTAGATGATCGAGAGTAGGATGCTACCAAAGGAGGTTAAGAATATCTTTTCTCCTGAAGGATGGGTGATTGAAGCCTGGGACTTACTGGATCCAGTGAAAAGCTGGTTGTAGATGATGGAGATCAGGGCTGAGGGGTAGATGATTTTGACCTTTTCAGAATTTTCTGGTCTGGACTGACAGATGTTGACCATTCCAATGATCTATTTTTTGAAGATTTTGAAGGAGATTTACATTTTCCTTTTCTTTCCTTTCCTTTCTTTCTCTTTGTCCTGAACCTTCAGTTAAACTTTTCATTCTCCGTGATAGCAGCAGAAGAAGAAGGGGAAGGGGCAGTCTGATTCTAAGCAGGAAGGAGCCCATTTAGTACTGATTTATCTTGTCATGTCTGAAGGGACCAACACATAAGGCAGCACAAGACTGGCTATCTTTGTCTAGATTAGCGGCACTGAGGCAATAGATGCACTTAGAGTGTGGATCCTGAGGGGTTAACTTGTGTCCACACTATGAACACTTTTAAAAACCTGACACTTCTGACTGCCTAAAAGCACTAATACCTTTAGAAAAAGAACTGGCAAACAAGAAAACGCAGTAACCTCTAATAAAAGAAGAAAAATGTTATTGTAATGAATAAAGAACAGACTATTATATAAAAGCCTAAAAGTACCAGAGAAACTATTAGCTATAAAATATATTATTCCTACATGTTTTAACTAAATTCTATGAAGAAAAGTTTTTAGAGGAAAAAAGTGAGAGTTAAAGAAAAATTGTCATGGTAGAAAAAGGGTGTAGCTGACCAGAATTCTCTTGTTGAATCATTGAGAGCTCTCCTCACATCTGAAATGTTCAAATGGCAAATGAGATCTGTATATCTGATGTGCAACCTAAGGAATTATGAGTAGGGGAGAAGTAAGAGCTCTGGAACCAGTAAGCTCAAGATCAGATCTGAGGTGGAATCCTGTTATTTCTGACAATCCCAAATGTTTGAATGGATGAAAATAGATAACATTGGATACAATGTTTGCTGCTATATTATAAACTCCAAAGAACACTATACTGATCTTTTTGACAAATACGGAGAGCAGACCACCAAGCTAGAAAGGGCGGCTACGGTGGTGCAGCGGTTAGCATTGCCGCCTCACAGCAAGAGGTTCTCCGGTTTGATTCTTGGTTGGGGTGCCTACTGTGCAGAGTCTGCATGTCCTCCCTGTGGTTACGTGGGTTTCCTCCGGGTGTGCCGGTTTCCTCCCACATCCCAAAGACATGCTGTAGGTGGATTGGACACACTAAATTGGCCCTAGGTGTGAGTGTGTGCATGTGTGTGCCTTCTGTGGAAGGTTGGGTGCTGGGCTGGCAACTCGGCACCGTAAAAAACCCCACTGCCAATCATGAGCAGACAGGTGATCCGCTGTGGTGACCCCTAACCGGGAAAAAGCCAGAAGAAGAAGACCACCAAGCTAGAAAGCAACACTTTGTTTTCTGCTAGAGGTGCTTGTTGACTATAACCCTTGCCCTTGTAGACTTTGGGGACACTCTAATTAATTAGTTAATGTATTAATTTGTTTGCAGTATTGTGCTACTTACTTAGGAATACGTTACTATTACTAGTTACTTTTCAGTGAAAGTAATACATTACTATTACTTATTACTTTTCAAAAAAAGCAGTGTATTACTATTAGTAGCTACTAATTAAAGTAATGCATTCATTTTAAATAAGTATAGTTCATCAGTTGTAATACTGAGATTTACTCACACAAGTAAGCACATGCATATAAGTGTATTATTAAAATTGTATACACAATGTTACAATGATGATGAATAGCATTTAACAGTTGAAAAACTCCAGCAGACTAGTCTTTATAGCTAGGGAGTCACAAATAATAATTAAACCAAGCCATACACAGCCAGCAGCACACGACCTATAAAAAACAAATTTTGTCTATTTTCAGCAACTAAAAATCAAAACACAAAAATAATTTTAAATAAAACATAAAAAGAAGTTATGTACTTTACCATAACTTTCCATCTGAGTTGTTGGTTTTTCATTTGTCTTCAACCTGTGGCTTCAGATCTGACATCTGATCTGACTAAGCCATATACTACAGCTCTGGGATCCAAAAATCTGAGCTCCTCTCCTATCCATAATGCCTTGCTCTCCCCTCATCTCCTCAGATCAAGTTTGCTGCTCACAATGTATTTATTTTGTACAACCAAAGGTTATAATTATATGTCCCTGAATAGAACAGAAAAAAAAGAGCACTTCAGGAGCTCAAACAGATAAAGGGATTTCCATATTCATATCCGTCAGTTCTTAAAAATTTGGAAGGGGGATGGAGGGACGGGACATTGAAGACAAATGAAAAACTAACAACTCAGATGGAACATTATGGTAAGTATATAATTTCTTTATCTGAAGTTGTTGTTTTTCATTTGATCTTCAACCTGTGGGACAGAGTCCCTAGTTACATAACTCGTGAGTGGCCCACAAGGAATGATATTCCAAAGCCCATCAGAACTAAAGGAGGTCCTGCTCCTGGAAATAATGTCCAATTTGTAATGAGATATAAAGTTATGTGAATTAGACCAAGTAGCTGCAGTGCAGATATCATCCATAGGAACTCTAGACCAAAAAGCAGCAGAAGTGGACACAGACCTGGTAGAATGAGCCTTGGTGGGTACAGGTAAGGGTATTCCTTTAAGGGAATAAGCAAGTGAAATACAGCTTGTAAGCCAATTAACCAGAGTCACTTTGGAAATCGTTTTCCCCAAATTAGCTTTTGAGTCTGATCCAAAGAGTTGGTCAAACGTCCTGAAATGTTTGGTTCTATCTAAATAAAACTGTAATTGTCTATGTACATCTAGTATATGGAGTTTGTATTCCACTTTGTTTTGAAAATTGGGGAAGAAACTGGGAGACTTGATGACCTGATTGATGTTAGCCTCAGAAGCAACCTTGAGCATAAAAGAAGGGTTGGCATGCAAAGTCGCTCTGTCCTTGTTGAAGATCAAGTAAGGTGGCTTAATAGATAAAGCTTGTAGTTCAGACACTCTTTTAGCTGAAATGATGGCTACTAAAAGGCACTTTTCCATGACAAGAACTTCAAATCAACTTTAGCTGCTGGTCCAAAGGGAAGCACAACTAATGCATTCAAAATCATAGTGAGGTCCCATGGAGGAGTGGGATCCTTGATAGGTGGTGGAAGAAGAAAAATGTCCTTTAAGAAAGGTCTTGTACAACTTAGATGAGGCCAAAGGTGATGAAATTTCCCCTATGTGAAAATTAGAAATGACTGCCAATTGTACTTTCATAGTAGAAAAACAAGCTCCCTTATGAAAAATGGATGCTAGAAAATCTAAAACAGCAGGAATGGGAGCCATAAAGGGATCCAGCTGATTTTGGTGAGCCCAAATAGAAAACATCTTTCACTTGCTGTTATATATTTTCCTGGTGGAAGCTTTATGTGCTGCAACTAGAATTTTTCTAACTGGGGAAGAGAGCCCAGGATTTCTAGTCATTATTGGAATTGGAGCAATCAAGTGGTCAATTTCAGGCTAGAAAGATCTAGGTGAGAGTGTCCCGAAGGATGGGACAGAAGGTCCAAAGTTCATGTTGGACAAACCAGGTGAGACCAAAGGAAGGAAAACCAAACTTGCCAAGGCCAAAAAGGAGCAATGAGGATTACTTTGTCCTTCAACCTTTGAGCTTTCTCGAGGAATTTGAGAATGAAAAGAAGAGGAGGGTAAGCATAAACCAGACTGGGGGGCCAAGCAAGGACTAGAGCATCTCTTGGGGACTGTCCCTGAGGAAGGATCAGGGCAAAAAACTCGCTGTTTTTGGTGTTGGAAGGAGACACGAAGACATCGCTGCAACGTTGACCGCATTTCTGAAAGATCCTGTTTGTCACTGAAGGGGTCAGATACCACTTGTGAGGCATCAGAATGGTCTTGCTGAGTCTGTCCACTGGAATGCTCAACTTGCCCGTAATGTACATTGCCAATAGAAAGCGGTTGGAAGAGATCGACCATTGCCACAGCCTCATGGCTTCTCGACATAAGGGGTAAGACTTGGCCACTCCCTGCTTGTTGAGGTACCAAACAACTGACATTCTCTGCCTGAATTTCAATATTTCCTGAGAGAAGAGAGGTTTGAAGGGCTTGCAATGCTAGGAGTACTGCTATCATTAACAGGACATGTATATGCAAATTTGTCTCTAATGGGGACCAGGTGCCTTGGACTGTTTGACCCAGGTAATGCCCCCCCCCCACCTGAGCGAAGAAGCACCCATGGCCACAGTGGCCTTCAGGGGAAGAAAGATATAGGGGCGACCTTGTTCAGGTACCTGCAATTGAAGTCACCAGAGAAGGAAATCCTTGCATACTAGAGATAGTCTGACTGGGTGATTTAGAAGATGATAAAGGAAAAACCCTTGGACTGCTAGTGTCCATTGAAGTATTCTCATATGAACACAAGATGTAGGAACAAGAGTTATGGTGGTAACCATGGAGCCCAATGCTCTTAGAACAAGACATGCTTCAGGTGAAGGTATGTCTAGAATCTGTTTGACATGGCATCTGATAGTGGAGACCCTTTCTGGAGGGAGAATAGCTAAGCAATGTGTTGTGTCCAAATGGGCTCTGATGGAGTATCGCCTGGAACAGATGTAGATGTGATTTCTTTACATTGATGGAGATGCCCAAGGTTGAGGCTAGTTGAAAGAGGTAGTCTCTGGCTTGGAGGAGTCGATGTCTGGTGGGAGCAGTGAGGAGCCAATCATCCAGATAGGGAAACACACAGAATAATTGCAGTCTTAGGTGAGCTGCCACTACTGCCATGAATTTGCTGAACACCTTTGGGGCAGTAGTGAGACCAAAGGGAAGTAGTCTGAACTGGTAATTTTTGGCTCCCAGCTGGAAGTGGAGGAACCTTCTGGATGCCTGTTCATTTTGATGTGATAGCATGCATTCTGAACATCTACTGAGCACATCCAGTTGTCCTTCTGCAGGAAGGGCAGAATGGACTGAATTGTGACCATTTGGAATTTTGAATTGGAAACTGATTTGTTCAGGGTAGTAAGATCCAAAATGTGTCTGAGGTCCCTAATTATCTTGGGCACTAAAAAGAATCTGGAATAGATGCCTGATCTGTGCTGATCTTGTGGGATGGTCTGGATGACTCTTTTTGTGAGCAGCTTTGAAATTTCTAATGATGCAGCCTCCCTCTGATTGGGTGGAACATCAGGGAGGGTCTTAACTGTAGTGGGATTTTGGAAAAAGGGTATGACATAACCTCTGGATATGATGTTTAACACCCAACAGTCACTTGTGATGGCTTTCCAGGCTGTTGGGTGTAGATATAAACATCCCCTGACTGCCTCCAGAGACAAGCTGTCAAACAATCCTTCAAGATTGCTGAATGGGCCTGTCTGAGAAGGTTTCTTGAGATCTCTAGTTCATTGGACCCCCTCTGCCATTTAGGGCAGTGTCTGCCATTTGCACCATTTCCCTCTCTGCCTCTGGAGGGAAAGTCTCCCTGTGATTCCTGGAAAAGACCTTGAGATCTTCAGAACCACAACTTTTTACCACCAGGTTGGTTCCTGGAGAAGAACTGTTGAAGGGTGGCAAAACAGATTCTGATGACAGACAAGGTCTTTCCATCCTTCTCACTCTGGGAGGGTGTGTCTCTAACAAGGGTGATCTATCGAATGGGACATTGGTGGATGATGCTTTGAAGGGTTCTGTGAAATCACAAAGCCACCTCCAGGTGTGGCGCCTAATAGCAGTGCCTGAACGAGTCTCCCATAAGGCACCTTCTGTGGCATGCGAGATTAGCCTCATGGACATATTCACTATAGAAAAAAGGGTGGCCATTCTGGAGGAAAAGGTCTTCTGTTCATCTGCAGAAATGGACCCTGCAGTAGGACTAGAGAGATCCTTGATCAGGTCTCTCTGTAGTCTGGTCACATATAACAAATCGTTCAGTGCTCACAGTGCAAAGGCTGCTGAAGTGTAGACCTGCTTGAACCTGTCCACCACCCTGAACTCCCTGTTGGTGGGGTGGACAGAGGAGAGTTCCTGGGCCAGCTCCTTCTTGGTAGCTCTACAACCACCATGGCATCAACTGGGACACCCTTAGTCCAATGGGGTCTATCAAATGGAGCACTAAGGATTTTGTCCAGGCATTTTGGAATGGGTTCTACTGTGTCTGGCTCTTTCTGTGCCCTGTGAGAGATCAGATTAATAAGGGATTCTGTAGGGGGGGTCACCCAAGATATAGATGGGCCTGACCCAAAGGCGTCCAAGAACAACAATTCTTCAGGGTTAGGATTTTGGGCAGACCACCCACCCTTCTGGTGCAGGATCTCCTTCCTCAGGTGGGGATCCTGAGGACCCTTCCCTTTCATCCAAATCGGTGTCCTCAGTGAGGGATTTCAAGGAGAATCTAAGTGCCTCCTTTTGCATGTATGCTTACTATGGACCTCCTCAGTGGGATGCTCCTGGGAGGTATAGGAAGACTCAGGGTGTTCCAAGTAGGAAGAAGCCTGGAAGCTCTTCTAGGCAGTCTGTCCAGGAGGTGACAGAAGGGATGACTCAGGCACAAACTCTCCTGAAGAGGGACTGGGCTCTGAAGAAAGAGAGTCGAGGCTCTCCTAGGCATGGAGAGAACCCTGTCCACCACTCAAATTCAGAAAGCAAACAGGGATCTGAGGGCACATCTATGGGAACTGAAGCTGTTGGAGGAGAACCCCTGTGAGTCCCCACCACTTCCAGATCCAAGAGGGGTGTCAGAGCTGAGCTATCAAGCACTGGGGCTCCAAGGGGCAGGGACAGCTCTGAAAACTTTATCACTGATATCAAACCCTTGGACCTGATGCCCACACTACAACTCCGAGAGTCACACCACTCTGAGATCATCAGGCTGAACCACTCAGGGCAACCATTGGAGTCTAAGTAACAGGACCTGTAGGTTCCCACATCTTGACTCCCAGGATCCTCAAACCTGACAACTTTGAACCTGGGGGTCAAATTGGAGAAGGAGAGATAGGAACAAATGAACACTGATGGCTCATGGATCAGACGGGTCGGACCAGGCAAAATCCCCATTTGAATCTGTGCCTTGAAAACCCTTGTCAGCATCCTGTTAACCTCGGCTTCAAAAATGCTTTGAGAGGACCTGATAGAAGATGCCACAGAAGGTGGCCTGGAAACTGGCCTGGGAGTCTGCAATAAAGGTTCATAGGTAGGTACTAGGCTATCGGCCCAAGGGCCTAAGTAAGCTTAGCCAACAAAGTTCCATGGCTTACACCAACCCAAGAAAGTTAATTTCCTGTGCTCCTGTCGAGCAGAGCCACAGATGTGATCCCCAGAGTGTATTTCCTATTTCCCATCCACTCATCAAGATTTTTCTTGAAGAGTATTAATGAGGAACTTTGCATGACATAGATGGGTAGCTTGTTCCAGAGTATGGGAAGTCTCTGGGATAGGAATCAATCCCTCCAGCATATCCTGTTTATTGTGGTGACAAGATTTAGGTCCCTAGAGCGCGTAGCTCAGGGGGACTGGGAATTCTTGAGGTGTAGCATGTCCAACAGCTCTGGGTTTGACATAGCTTTATATGTTAGGCAGAGATCACCTCAGAATAGGCTATATGCTACAGAGTAAAGCTGGGGTTTTTTGAGACGGTCAGTGTAGGGCATCTGTTTGAGGCCAGTAATCCTCTTTGTGAGGTACTTCTGTGGCCTTTAAAGCTGTTGCAGATGTCTTGTGAGTGCATTGTACTCTATAATGGGTCTAATGAGTGTTGAGCAGAAGGGAACAATGACCTATTTTTTTCCTGGATGAGAACCCTTTTGTGATGAGGTGTGCCACGTAGAAGGATTTCCTGACTACTGTGGAAATGTGATTATCAAAGGAGAGACGACTGTCCACTTGGGTCCCAAGGTCTCTTATCACACATTCATGCTAAGAAGACTGCCGCTTATGTGGTAGTTCATGGGTACAGAGTTTTTACCAAAGGGGATAACAGTGCACTTTTTGGCATTTAGCTTGAGGCCATGGCTCTGACACCAGGCATCTGTCTCAGTGAGGCCCTTCTGTAGGATGTCCTCATCATTTGAAGACTCGACTATAGCTCCTAGTTTGCAGTCATCTGTGAACTTCATTAGCCAGAGGCCTTCTGTGTTAGCCTGTACTTCAGAGAAGTAGATACCAAACAGGAGAGGTTCCAGGACTGAACCCTGTGGTACTCCACTTGTCACTGGTTTGAAGTCAGATTTGGAGTCTGCAACTTATACAGTGTGAGTTCTCTCAGTGAGCCAGTTGGCAACCCATCTTGTGATATAGGGATTTTTACCTAGTTTAGTGAGTTTAGCTATAATTCCAGAATGGGGGATGGTGTTGAAAGTCTTGGTGAGGTCAAGATAAGCTGTGTGAACCACCTTACCCTCATCTACGCCTTTGGTGACTGCCTCAAAGAAGTTGACCAGATTCAGGAGGCTTGATCTGCCTTTCACAAACCCGAACTGGGTGGGGTCCAAAGTTTGGAGGTTACCAATGTCTTTGTTTATGAATTCCATGATGATACGTTCCATGGCCTTGCAGACCAGGCTCATCAGGCTAATAGGGTGATAATTCCCAGGATCAGTAGTGGTTCCCCCTTTGTGGATTGGGGTAACTGTTGCTGTGCGCCATTCAGTGGGCACAAAGCCTGAAGTGAGGCTATGATTGAACATGGTGCTTAGGTGGGGAGCCAGTTCGTTATGAAGTTCTTGTAAAACGCAGCCTGGGATGTTGTCCGGTCCCATGAATGCTGTGCTTTTGGCTTTAGGGAGTGCTGCTTTTACCTGTGTAGTTGTGATTACAGGGACTCTGCATTCTTCCTGTATAGATATGGGCCCTTTAGGGGGTGAGAGGGGTGGTAAAAGTAGCACCCCTATCTGCCAAGATGTTGGCAATATCAGTTGGTTCTGTAATTTTTGTGCCATTGTGCTGTAACTCAGAGCAGATCTGGGAGTTGCCAATGAGATTCTTGACATAGCTATAGAATGCTTTGTGGTTGTCCTTAGAATCAGTGGTGATCTTGTTTTCGTAGCTAGCTTTGGAGGATCTTATAAGGGATCTCAGCTTCTTACTGAGGCTGACCAGGGAGCTCCTCCACTCATGGGATTTTACTCTCTTTTGCAACAGTTTCTTCCTTCTGTTGTAGGTGATTTGGGCCTTGAAGTAATCGGCTGTGGGAAGAACCTTGGAGACCAGAGCTGAGAAGAATCTTCACAGATAATCAGACCAGAGTCCTTAGGATGTGATGTGTTAGTGGTTTTCCAATGAGGTTCACTGGCCAAAGAAGGAGCTCTGTCTAGGGACTGTTTCTTTTCTTTATGCTTCTTAGAGGGAGTTTGGGCAACTGAATTCTATGGTGTCATGGAGGATGAAGATGAGGGTAAAAGGCCCTTTAAAATAAGCTTATTCCTCCCATCAATTAGAGCACACTGGTTGAAGCCAGTGCATATGGCACAGGAGGAATCCAAATGAGTGGGCCCTAAGCATACTACACATTCCATGTGGGCATCTGATAATGGAATCTTATGCCCACACATAGCACACTTTTTAAAACCAGCTGGCTTTTCTGACATAATGAAAAAAAAGAAAGCAAAACCCAAGGAAAGGAAAGGTTTTTTTATATATTGAAGAAGGAAAGAAAGAAATTTAGGAGCAGAAAGAACCAGAAAAAAACAAAAGTAAATGGACCAACACTGTTTCTCAAAATAGAAAAAGAGGGCAGGGTAATATTAGGAAGAAATCCTACAATAGGGAATAGAAGAAAAAAATAGACTTAAAAGTTTTTAGAAAAAACTTGTGAAACAACCCAAAATGAGCTCAAATGATTGCAATACCGATGTGGATGAAAATGCGACAAATGAGATCTGAGGTGATGAGGGGAGAGCAGGGCATTATGTGCAGGGGAGGAGGTCAGATTTTAGAATTCTAGATCTGTAGTATACAGCTGAGTCAGATCCAGTGTCAGATCCAAACCTACAGGTTGAAAATCAAATGAAAAACAACTTCAGATAAAAAAATTGTCAAGACACAAGTCAGTTGGTCATAAATCCACCTGACGAGTCCTGCTCGGTGCAGTGGATTAGGGTGTTGGGTGTTAAACTGATGAGCAATGTGTTCGATTCCAATTGATGGCAGTATGGAAAACCAATGCCATCTATTATACAGCAAGGTAAGGATATGATCTCTAGCAGTCTAGAATTGTCCCAGTGCTAGAGGGTGTTTTAGTGGGTAAGAGTCCCACAGTATCAGGGCAGGGGCTGAGTCTGGTCATCATTATCTTTCACTTACTTGCAGTGCTAAAAAAATGAAGTAAATTTTGCTCCAGACTAATTCTAATGGTCTATTATGAATGCTACATGCTATGAGTTGTGCCAACATTATGTTGGAATTTTTTATCCAACTTACCCCTTCAAAGTTTCAGTTGCCTCCTAATGTTTGATTACTATCCATATTATCCAGGGTCCCCAGAAGTTTTCCATCACTCTTTAGGGGGTGGTGTCACCCATGTTGCGAACCACTGGTTTAAGCAAAAGTAACTCAAAAGTAATGGACATTTAAGTTACTAGTTACTAAAAAAATAATATATTACCATTACTTCATTACTATTTTGAAAAAGTAACTAGTTATATTACTAGTTACTAGAAATTGTAACATATTACAGTAATATATTAAATTTTGTAATATAGTGCTCCCATCACTGTTTGTGTTATTATTTATTTGTTTGTTTACTTACTATTTACATTTGTTGACTGGGATAGACCTACTACGCAAGAAAAGCCTTTTTCAGTTCAGGCCTTGGGAGAAAAGTTCATAAAATGAGAATAAAAATATACAGAGTAGTTTTTTAATACATAAGAGTTCTAAGGAAAACACTACAATAAAAATATAGACAACACACAATAACAGTCTAATATGTAAAGTTCTAATGAATGACTGCATTAAATCAGAAGCAACACAGAGCAATGGTCTAATACATAGAATTGAAAGGAAACATGATATCAATACAAAAGATCTTTAACAATAGTAGTCAGTTAATGCAGCTGTAAAATAATGCAACTTGATCTTACATTTAGAAAGAAGGAGACAGAGAGGGGGAATGGGAAGCGATAGAAAATTAGATGTGGTGAGGAGAGAGGAGAAGAAAAGGTGGAGATTTATGGAAATTAGATGAAAAATGAAGAAAACCATGGATAAATGGAGATGAGATAATACAGACGTGCACGTCAGGTAACTTATAGAAATTGTAATGATTTAAAGAGTCTACATTAACTTGGTGAGGTACATGAGCACAGCCAGGTGTTAGTCAGGTGTTGTTTTAATTTGGATTTGAAGCCTTTTAATTTGTCTATTTGTTTTAGTGGAAGTGGTAACTTGTATCAATGTTTGGTGGCATAACTGGAATAGAGAGCATCTCCCATAGAACGTTAGAATTTGTGGTGGCCAGACATTTTTCACTACAATGTAACTCTGCATTTTGCATACTGCTAAAGGTTGTTTTAGAAAGGGGCAATTATCTGGGTTGCAGTATAACAGACTGTGACTAGATGGATGTAGGTTAGATTTTGTGGTAGTTCTAACCATTGCAGTTGTTTTAAGACAAGACAGCTGTGAATTCTATATGAGAGGTTTGTACCAAGTTGTACTACTTTGTTGTAGCCTCTAACTTTGTTTAAATTGGTAAATATGGTTGATGGATAAAAGAATG
Organism: Protopterus annectens; assembly: GCF_019279795.1. NCBI lineage: Eukaryota > Metazoa > Chordata > Ceratodontiformes > Protopteridae > Protopterus > Protopterus annectens. Next base: position 580,775,857 of record NC_056727.1, on the reverse strand, counting down.
TATGAAAGAGGTAGGAATGGGCAATTGCTTTCCATGTTACATCAGTTAGATATATGTTTGATTGGTGGAGAAGTCCCACTTTTTTATGACTTGCAGTATGTTCTGATCCAATTTCAGATTTTTGTCTATAGCTACACCTAGTAATTTTGTGTGAGTTACCTTTTCTATGGTGCTATTACTGAATGATGTAATATTAACAGTGTGCTTCAGGGCAGAGAACTGTTTCAGTGTGAATAACATTACTTTTATTTTCTTAGGTTTTAAGAGTAAACATGCATTGGTTAGCCAGGATTCAAAAGAGGAAAAGCATGTTTGTGTGATTATTCAGAGTTTTGTAAGACTTTGCCGTACAGAGGAGGGTAGAGTCATCAGCATACTGCATAATGGTAGCTAGCTTGATAATTGAGTGGAGCTTTTTTATAAATATATTAAACAAAATATGGACAACAATCAAGACTTGGAGGATACCTAAAGGAATTAGAAGGGAAGTTGGGAAGGTGTGTTTCCATTTTATAGGCTGTCTGTTGCTTAAGTAGGTATTGACCTAGATTCACATAGTCTGGGAGACTCCTATTTGTTTAGAATGAGAGCGTGTCAAATGCTTTGGATCAGTCAAAGAAGATGGATTAGACTAAATGATCTGCATTTCTATGATGACTGGTTGTGTTGGTAAAATCTAGATGGTCTGTTGTGGTACTATTTATTTTATTTATTTTATTTATTTATTTATCCAGGTTGGTCCAACTGGGCCAGAAGCCCATTTTCAGTGGAGTCCTGAGGAGAAAAGCTCCAGAGAATTTAACATAAATAAATTCCCAGTAAAACAGAATGATATATTCTAAGTTATGCCTAGTAGTTAAAATGAAATAGTACATCAAAGAAATATCAAAAACAAAAAAGGTTTGAGCACCAAAAAATACAGTTTCAAGAAAAATTACAATTGCCCAGAAGTGACGTCATTGGCTGTGTGCAGTATGCATTTACAGCTGATGTCTAGGAAAGAGCAAAAATAACGGCTGAAGAAGTCGATGGCCTCTGAAAGATTCTGTAGTAATGGAAAATATAATATAATACACAGAATACAATACATACATACATACACAATCATATTGTTTAAAAAAAAAAATTAATGGATATTCAGATTTGACATTACCAGTATAGAGAAACTACAGTGTAAAAGGGATTTAAATGGAAAAAAGTAGCTGTGAGGTTGATCATAGAGGGAGAGAACTGAGTTGGAAGATATGAGGTTTGGTCGGAAGGATGGGAGTGGATCCTGGCAAGGACAGATCCTTGAGCTTAAGAGTAAGAGTTTTAGTTGCTTTTTGAATAGAGTAGTATTTGAGATGTTTCCAATGGGGTTAGGAATTTTGTTCCAGGCTAAAGACAAATTGTAATTGTAGAGACGTTTACCTATATTTCTGTTGGATTTATGTATGTGAGGAAGTTGTTGCTCAGAGCTATCTGGTGGGGGTGTAGAAGGAGACCAAAGTAGAGAGGGAGGGGCAAGCAGGTAGGTTTGTATAATATGGTGTGGGTGATTTGTAGTTGTGCTATAAGAAGTTGGTGGGGGAATTCAGGCCATTGCAGTTGCTTTAATGCAGTGCAATGGTGAGATCTGTAAGGTTGGTTTGTTGCAAATCTGGCAATTTTATTATAGGTTTGTTCTAATTGTGAGATTAATGTGGATTGTAGGTTTGTGAGTATGGGAGCAGTACAAAGGAGGCCTGGTAGTAGGAATGCTTTAGCTAGGGATAGTTTAGCTTCAAGAGTAAGGTATTTTTTGTTACGATACAGTAATCCTAATTTTTGATGTGTCTTTTTGATACATTGGTGAATATGCTGGTCAAATTTAAGCTGGTCATCTATTATGCTGCAGAGGAGTTTTGTATGAGGGTCAGCTTCAATGATGGTGTTATCTAGTGAGGAGATGGAAAAGGAAGATTTATTGTCAGAGAGTGATTTTGGTAGGAAGAGTAGGAGTTTAGGTTTCTTGGGGTTTAGGATAAGCTGGTTTTCATTAAGCCATTTTTTTCGATGGAGTTAAATGTGTTTTGAGTGAGAGAAAGGGGATGAGATATGTTATTAGAAGAGGTAATGAGGGTGGAGTCATCTGCATATTGGATAAAAGTAGAGTGGTTGCAGGTGTAGTGGAGATTGTTTGTAAAGACAGTGAATAGAAGGGGGCCTAGGATAGAACCCTGGAAGACCCCTGTTTTTACAGGCAAGAAGTGAGCCATCAGACAGATTGTATTCTGTCAGGAAGGTACCTGGAGAACCACTGCATGGTGGCAGGAGAGAGGATGAGTGCAGTTAGTTTGGGGGAGTTCTTTTTCCAGGAAGGTACCTGGAGAACAAAGGCTAAATTTTTTAAAAAGGGTTTTAAAGGGGGAATTTTTAAAACAATTTTGGGTTTTTTTAAAATTGGGGGCGGAAAAAAAGGAATCCCCTTTGGGGGTTTTTTAAAAAAAGTTTAAAGAATAAATTTTGGGGCAAAGATATAGATATGGGGATTACATGCAAAACAACAGGAGGGAACGAGGAAAGTAATCATCCCATATAGGACTTGATAGAGATTCTTTAAATGACGAATAGTAAGGATGGCAGGGACAATCAGAAATGATGACCAATGGGCACATGCAGGATATTCTGGATAATACATGATAAAAACCCTTTGGGTAAAAATCGAAGGAAAATGAGAAGCAAAAAGATAGAAAATCTTGGGAGTAGGAATGAACCATAACAGTGACATGAGAAGGAGAAAATCCACTTTTTTCCATTATAGATATGGTAAGACAAGGGTTTGTACCCAATGAGAAAATACAAGATTTCAGTAATTTAACTTTAGGGGAGAATGATGTTCTTAAAAAACTCCAAGAAAATAAAAAGTTAAGAATTATGAAGCCGATATAGAGGTGTGGTCCCAGGACCACTGGGACTACACCAAAAAGATGTTAGAAATTCTGAATAATGAAGACAGATATAATTTAGCGTCTAAAAATGAAATGAATATGTGTTATAGAAAGATAGACTATACACTTCAGGACAATTTATTACAAGGCTTAATAGACGTTGATACGTACAATTACTTGAAAGTCCCTAAACCTACAATTCCAGAAATATTTGGAATCCCAAAGATACACAAGCAGGTTGAAAACCCTCCTCTGAGACCTATAGTTACATCTCAGGGTTCAAAAACACAACCTTTAGCGATACTGGTAGATTCAAAATTAAAACAATTTAGTAAAGACTACCCCCATATTTTAATTGATTCCTGGGATTTTTTAAAGAAATTTAATGACATCCCATATCAAGATAGATATTTGTTTATAACTATTGATGTCAAAGACCTGTTTTCAGTTATACCTCATGAAATAGGACTTACATGGTTTGAACATATGTTGGTGGATTTTAAATTTCTGAATAACAATGATTTCAGATTAGTTCTAGAAAGTATGGAGTTAGTATTAAAAAATAATTTCATCTATTTCCAAGGGGATATATATCATCAAAAGGACGGTGTAGCAATGGGGTCGGCCTGCGCACCAATATATGCCAACATAATAATGTTGTTCTGGGAATTGAATTTTGTGTTAAAATCGAATCACAAAGAGTATATTGTGAAATATTTTAGATTCCTGGACGACATTTTTATAATATGGGATGGCACGACCCAACAGGTAAAAGATTTTGTTCAGTATATAAATAGTACTACACCGTTCCTTAGGTTTACGTTTGATTTAACATCAGATCAAGTGAACTACTTGGATGTTACTATTAGTAAGAATAAAATTGACAAGAAATATAAATCCAGAATATATAGAAAAACATGTTTCTCCAATTCGTATGTTCACTATGAGAGTGACCATCCCCTATTTATGAAGAAAAATGTAGTAAAGGGGCAAATGATAAGAGCCTCCAGAATGACCAGTGACAGGGATGAGTTTTTGGAAGAAATGATGACAATTTACAAATTATTTAAGGAAAGAGGATATCCTAACGGTCTTATAAAAAGGGTCAAAAAAGATGTCATGAAACAAAGAAACACTAGATATATGCCACTTCTAGGAAATACTCCTATGTCAGTTATGGTTGGAAACATGAATGGAAATGAGTCCACTAATATGATTACTATGAATAACAATGATAAAAATACAGAGATTACCCACATAGGAAATGCACCCCGGTTGACATTAACATACTTTTATGGTTTTGGCTGGTTAAGGAAAGGGATAAATGAGGTTTGGAACATGTTCTCTAGAATGACCAACAAGCCATCAATATTTCAGGGACCATTAAAAATTTGTTATAGAAGGAACACAAATTTGAAAAAAATGTTTGAATTTAAAAAAGATACACACAGGGAACTAGGAGCAAGTAGTAGAGTGGGCACATTTAAATGTGGAAGATGTGCCCAATGTTCCTTCTTGGCAGGAAGTAAAGAACTATGGTTAAAGAATACAGGACACAAGTTTAAAAGTAACAAGTACTATAGTTGCTACACGAAGGGGGTGGTATACCTAGCATATTGTTTGGATTGCTGGGCATACTATGTGGGGAAAACTGAAAGACAACTAAGAACGAGAATATATGAGCACATGAGAGATATATTAAAGAAAAATGAAAACAATGCACTGTACAGACATGTTAGTATGTGCAAGAATGCAAATATTAAGTTTTGGGTATTGGAGGAAGTAAAGGCTTGTGATAGAGGGGGAGACTGGGAAACATTTCTGGAATTTAGGGAACTTATTTGGCAAATGAGACTGGATGTTTGTTGCCATAAAGGATTGAACGATCACATATCCATAAAACCAGTACTTAAAATACTAGCCAATAACCCAAAACAGAATGTATAACAATATAAAATCACATGTGCAAATATATGTAAATATCATTCTTTTAGTGGACCCATTCATTGACAATTGTTAACTATTTTAACTATTTTATTATTTCCATTGGGTTTTATGAGTGTAACATTTATTGCATATTTATCATACACATTTTTTATCAATTTACAATATTTCTTATATACATATTTATATATTTATTTTTCTATATTTATATTTATATTTTAATTTAATTATATTTATATGTATATTTATATTGAAGGTAACATTATTGTATATATTTAGGACTACTTATATATATATGGTTTTAAAATATACACGCACATATTTATATATGCATCAGATATCAACACATTATATTGGAATGATTACATAATGATAAAGGATATATTAATTTAACCCAACAATATTTATTTATATTAATATGCGTACAATTTTTAAAGAATTGAGGGGCAGGATGACAATATACACATAGGCATATGAATATATCAGTATGGGTAATAGTGCTATTTAGACATACATTTTAAACTGCTTGGATTATATGAGACAGGCTTTATCAAACTGTATATACCTTTAAAATGAAGTACAAGTGTAATTAATTATGTTAATGGAATAATTGATACTCATAGAAATGTATTTAAGAGCTCATTTGAATGAAACATGGAGATTCTGAAGAAGTCCAGTAATCTATGGACGAAAGCGCGCTCAATCTCTGGTTTTCTAGTAACATGTAAAACGAGCTGGTGGTGTTGTTTGTTACTGCTGTTTGCTGCTATTTCTAAGCCAAACCAAGAAACGGACTATCGGTGTTGGTTTATGGTATATGATGGACTGATCCTGTTTTTACTATCTGCTATTCAATAAATTTATTTGTTTGCAACTATCGGTGAAGAAATATATTTTTTCTGGCCTTGGAGGAAATCCCTTTATTGTGCGGTAAAGCGGACTATTTCTTTTGTGGTATTTGTGTTTTTTGGAGGAGTTTTGTGCTTCTGTGGTAACAAATGAACACTGATGGCTCATGGATCAGACAGGGGTCGGACCAGGCAAAACCCCCATTTGAATCTATGTCTTGAGAACCCTTCTCAGCATCCTGTTAACCTCGGCTTCAAAAATGCTTTGAGAGGACCTGATAGAAGATGCCACAGGAGGTGGCCTGGAAACTGGCCTGGGAGTCTGCAATAAATGTTCATAGGTAGGTACTTGGCTGTCGGCCCAAGTGCCTAAGTAAGCTTAGCCAACAAAGTTCTGTGGCTTACGCCAACCCAAGAAAATTAATTTCCTGTGCTCCTGTCGAGCAGAGCCACAGATGTGATCCCCAGAGTGTATTTCTTATTTCCCATCCACTCATCAAGATTTTTCTTGAAGAGTGTTAATGAGGAACTTTGCATGACATAGATGGGTAGCTTGTTCCAGAGTATGGGAAGTCTCTGGGATAGGAATCGATCCCTCCAGCATATCCTGTTTATTGTGGTGACAAGATTTAGGTCCCTAGAGCGTGTAGCTCAGGGGGAATGGGAATTCTTGAGGTGTAGCATGTCCAACAGCTCTGGGTTTGACATAGCTTTATATGTTAGGCAGAGATCACCTCAGAATAGGCTATATGCTACAGAGTAAAGCTGGGTTTTTTTGAGACGGTCAGTGTAAGGCATCTGTTTGAGGCCAGTAATCTTCTTTGTGAGGTACTTCTGTGGCCTTTAAAGCTGTTGCAGATGTCTTGTGAGTGCATTGTACTCTATAATGGGTCTAATGAGTGTCGAGCAGAAGGGAACAATGACCTATTTTTTTCCTGGATGAGAACCCTTTTGTGATGAGGTGTGCCACATAGAAGGATTTCCTGACTACTGTGGAAATGTGATTATCAAAGGAGAGACGACTGCCCACTTGGGTCCCAAGGTCTCTTATCACACATTCGGCGTTAAGAAGACTGCCGCTTATGTGGTAGTTCATGGGTACAGAGTTTTTACCAAAGGGGATAACAGTGCACTTTTTGGCATTGAGCTTGAGGCCATGGCTCTGACACCAGGCATCTGTCTCAGTGAGGCCCTTCTGTAGGATGTCCTCATCATTTGAAGACTCGACTATCGCTCCTAGTTTGCAGTCATCTGTGAACTTCATTAGCCATAGGCCTTCTGTGTTAGCCTGTACTTCAGAGAAGTAGATACCAAACAGGAGAGGTTCCAGGACTGAACCCTGTGGTACTCCACTTGTCACTGGTCTGATGTCAGATTTGGAGTCTGCAACTTATACAGTGTGAGTTCTCTCAGTGAGCCAGTTGGCAACCCATCTTGTGATATAGGGATTTTTACCTAGTTTAGTGAGTTTAGCTATAATTCCAGAATGGGGGATGGTGTTGAAAGTCTTGGTGAGGTCAAGATAAGCTGTGTGAACCACCTTACCCTCATCTACGGCTTTGGTGACTGCCTCAAAGAAGTTGACCAGATTCAGGAGGCTTGATCTGCCTTTCACAAACCCGAACTGGGTGGAGTCCAAAGTTTGGAGGTTACCAATGTCTTTGTTTATGAATTCCATGATGATACGTTCCATGGCTTTGCAGACCAGGCTCATCAGGCTAATAGGGTGATAATTCCCAGGATCAGTAGTGATTCCCCCTTTGTGGATTGGGGTAACTGTTGCTGTGCGCCATTCAGTGGGCACAAAGCCTGAAGTGAGGCTATGATTGAACATGGTGCTTAGGTGGGGAGCCAGTTCGTTATGAAGTTCTTAACGCAGCCTGGGATGTTGTCCGGTCCCATGAATGCTGTGCTTTTGGCTTTAGGGAGTGCTGCTTTTACCTGTGTAGTTGTGATTACAGGGACTCTGCATTCTTCCTGTATAGATATGGGCCCTTTAGGGGGTGAGAGGGGTGGTAAAAGTAGCACCCCTATCTGCCAAGATGTTGGCAATATCAGTTGGTTCTGTAATTTTTGTGCCATTGTGCTGTAACTCAGAGCAGATCTGGGAGTTGCCAATGAGATTCTTGACATAGCTATAGAATGCTTTGTGGTTGTCCTTGGAATCAGTGGTGATCTTGTTTTCGTAGCTAGCTTTGGAGGATCTTATAAGGGATCTCAGCTTCTTACTGAGGCTGACCAGGGAGCTCCTCCACTCATGGGATTTTACTCTCTTTTGCAACAGTTTCTTCCTTCTGTTGTAGGTGATTTGGGCCTTGAAGTAATCGGCTGTGGGAAGAACCTTGGAGACCAGAGCTGAGAAGAATCTTCACAGATAATCAGACCAGAGTCTTTAGGATGTGATGTGTTAGTGGTTTTCCAATGAGGTTCACTGGCCAAAGAAGGAGCTCTGTCTAGGGTCTGTTTCTTTTCTTTATGCTTCTTAGAGGGAGTTTGGGCAACTGAATTCTATGGTGTCGTGGAGGATGAAGATGAGGGTAAAAGGCCCTTTAAAATAAGCTTATTCCTCCCATCAATTAGAGCACACTGGTTGAAGCCAGTGCATATGGCACAGGAGGAATCCAAATGAGTGGGCCCTAAGCATACTACACATTCCATGTGGGCATCTGATAATGGAATCTTATGCCCACACATAGCACACTTTTTAAAACCAGCTGGCTTTTCTGACATAATGAAAAAAAAGAAAGAAAAACCCAAGGAAAGGAAAGGCTTTTTTTATATATTGAAGAAGGAAAGAAAGAAATTTAGGAGCAGAAAGAACCAGAAAAAAACAAAAGTAAATGGACCAACACGGTTTCTCAAAATAGAAAAAGAGGGCAGGGTAATATTAGGAAGAAATCCTACAATAGGGAATAGAAGAAAAAATGGACTAAATTTTTTTAGAAAAAACTTGTGAAACAACCCAAAAGGAGCTCAAATGATTGCAATCCTGATGTGGATGAAAATGCGACAAATGAGATCTGAGATGATGAGGGGAGAGCAGGACATTATGTACAGGGGAGGAGGTCAGATTTTAGAATTCTAGATCTGTAGTATACAGCTGAGTCAGATCCAGTGTCAGATCCAAACCCACAGGTTAAAATCAAATGAAAAACAACTTCAGATAAAAAAAATTGTCAAGACACAAGTCAGTTGGTCATAAATCCACCTGACAAGTCCTGCTCGGTGCAGTGGATTAGGGTGTTGGGTGTTAAACTGATGAGCAATGTGTTCGATTCCGATTGATGGCAGTATGGAAAACCAATGCTATCTATTATACAGCAAGGTAAGGATATGATCTCTAGCAGTCTAGAATTGTCCCAGTGCTAGAGGGTGTTTTAGTGGGTAAGAGTCCCACAGTATCAGGGCAGGGGCTGAGTCTGGTCATCATTATCTTTCACTTACTTGCAGTGCTAAAAAAATGAAGTAAATTTTGCTCCAGACTAATTCTAATGATCTATTATGAATGCTACATGCTATGAGTTGTGCCAACATTATGTTGGAATTTTTTATCCAACTTACCCCTTCAAAGTCTCAGTTACCTCCTAATGTTTGATTACTATCCATATTATCCAGGGCCCCCAGAAGTTTTCCATCACTCTTTAGGGGGTGATGTCACCCACGTTGCGAACCACTGGTTTAAGCAAAAGTAACTCAAAAGTAATGGACATTTAAGTTACTAGTTACTAAAAAAATAATATATTACCATTACTTCATTACTATTTTGAAAAAGTAACTAGTTATATTACTAGTTACTAGAAATTGTAACATATTACAGTAATATATTAAATTTTGTAATATAGTGCTCCCATCACTGTTTGTTTGTGTTATTATTTATTTGTTTGTTTACTTACTATTTACATTTGTTGACTGGGATAGACCTACTACGCAAGAAAAGCCTTTTTCAGTTCAGGCCTTGGGAGAAAAGTTCATAAAATGAGAATAAAAATACACAGAGTAGTTTTTTAATACATAAGAGTTCTAAGGAAAACACTACAATAAAAATATAGACAACACACAATAACAGTCTAATATGTAAAGTTCTAATGAATGACTGCATTAAATCAGAAGCAACACAGAGCAATGGTCTAATACATAGAATTGAAAGGAAACATGATATCAATACAAAAGATCTTTAACAATAGTAGTCAGTTAATGCAGCTGTAAAATAATGCAACTTGATCTTACATTTAGAAAAAAGGAGACAGAGAGGGGGAATGGGAAGCGATAGAAAATTAGATGTGGTGAGGAGAGAGGAGAAGAAAAAGTGGAGATTTATGAATATTAGATGAAAAATGAAGAAAACCATGGATTAATGGAGATGAGATAATACAGACGTGCACGTCAGGTAACTTATAGAAATTGTAATGATTTAAAGAGTGTACATTAACTTGGTGAGGTACATGAGCACAGCCAGGTGTTAGGTGTTGTTTTAATTTGGATTTGAAGCCTTTCAATTTGTCTATTTGTTTTAGTGGAAGTGGTAACTTGTACCAATGTTTGGTGGCTTAACTGGAATAGAGAGCATCTCTCATAGCACGTTAGAATTTGTGGTGGCCAGACATTTTTCACTACAATGTAACTCTGCATTTTGCATACTGCTAAAGGTTGTTCTAGAAAGGGGCAATTATCTGGGTTGCAGTATAACAGACTGTGACTAGATGGATGTAGGTTAGATTTTGTGGTAGTTCTAACCATTGCAGTTGTTTTAAGACAAGACAGCTGTGGATTCTATATGAGAGGTTTGTACCAAATTGTACTACTTTGTTGTAGCCTCTAACTTTGTTTAAGTTGGTAAATATGGTTGATGGATAAAAGAATGTATGAAAGAGGTAGGAATGGGCAATTGCTTTCCATGTTACATCAGTTAGATATATGTTTGAGTGGTGGAGAAGTCCCACTTTTTTATGACTTGCAGTATGTTCTGATCCAATTTCAGATTTTTGTCTATAGCTACACCTAGTAATTTTGTGTGAGTTACCTTTTCTATGGTGCTGTTACTGAATGATGTAATATTAACAGTGTGCTTCAGGGCAGAGAACTGTTTCAGTGTGAATAACATTACTTTGATTTTCTTAGGTTTTAAGAGTAAATATGCATTGGTTAGCCAGGATTCAAAACAGGAAAAGCATGTTTGGGTGATTGTTCAGAGTTTTGTAAGACTTTGCCGTACAGAGGAGGGTAGAGTCATCAGCATACTGCATAATGGTAGCTAGCTTGATAATTGAGTGGAGGTTTTTTATAAATATATTAAACAAAATATGGACAACGATCAAGCCTTGGAGGATACCTAAAGGAATTAGAAGGGAAGTTGGGAAGGTGTGTTTCCATTTTATAGGCTGTTTGTTGCTTAGGTAGGTATCGACCTAGATTCACATAGCCTGGGAGACTCCTATTTGTTTAGAATGAGAGAGTGTCAAATGCTTTGGATCAGTCAAAGAAGATGGATTAGACTAAATTATCTGCATTTCTATGATGACTGGTTGTGTTGGTAAAATCTAGATGGTCTGTTGTGGTACTATTTATTTTATTTTATTTATTTATTTGACATTTGTTATCCGGGTTAAGCCCATTTTCAGTGGAGACCTGAGGAGAAAAGCTCCAGAGTATTTAACATAAATAAATTCCCAGTAAAACAGAATGATATATTCTAAGTTATGCCTAGTAGTTAAAATGAAATAGTACATCAAAGAAATATCAAAAACAAAAAAGGTTTGAGCACCAAAAAATACAGTTTCAAGAAAAATTACAATTGCCCAGAAGTGACGTCATTGGCTGTGTGCGGTATGCATTTACAGCTGATGTCTAGGAAAGAGCAAAAATAACGGCTGAAGAAGTCGATGACCTCTGAAAGATTCTGTAGTAATGGAAAATACAATATAATACATAGAATACAATACATACATACATACATACATACACAATCACATTGTTTAAAAAAAAATGCAATGGATATTCAGATGTGACATTACCAGTATAGAGAAACTACAGTGTAAAAGGGGTTTAAATGGAAAAAAGTAGCTGTGAGGTTGTTCATAGAGGGAGAGAACTGAGTTGGAAGATATGAGGTTTGGTCGGAAGGGTGGGAGTGGATCCTGGCAAGGACAGATCCTTGAGCTTAAGAGTAAGAGTTTTAGTTGCTTTTTGAATAGAGTAGTATTTGAGGTGTTTCCAATGGGGTTAGGAATTTTGTTCCAGGCTAAAGACAAATTGTAATTGTAGAGAAGTTTACCTATATTTCTGTTGGATTTATGTATTTCAGGAAGTTGTTGCTCAGAGCTTCTGAGTGATCTGGTGGGGGTGTAGAAGGAGACCAAAGTAGAGAGGGAGGGGCAAGCAGGTAGGTTTGTATAATATGGTGTGGGTGATTTGTAGTTGTGCTATAAGAAGTTGGTGGGGGAATTCAGGCCATTGCAGTTGCTTTAATGCAGTGCAATGGTGAGATCTGTAAGGTTGGTTTGTTGCAAATCTGGCAATTTTATTATGGATTTGTTCTAATTGTGAGATTAATGTGGATTGTAGGTTTGTGAGTATGGAAGCAGTACAAAGGAGGCCTGGTAGTAGGAATGCTTTAGCTAGGGATAGTTTAGCTTCAAGAGTAAGGTATTTTTTGTTACGATACAGTAATCCTAATTTTTGATGTGTCTTTTTGATACATTGGTGAATATGCTGGTCAAATTTAAGCTGGTCATTTATTATGCTGCAGAGGAGTTTTGTATGAGGGTCAGCTTTGATGATGGTGTTATCTAGTGAGGAGATGGAAAAGGAAGATTTATTGTCAGAGAGTGATTTTGGTAGGAAGAGTAGGAGTTTAGGTTTCTTGGGGTTTAGGATAAGCTGGTTTTCATTAAGCCATTTTTTTCAATGGAGTTAAATGTGTTTTGAGTGAGGGAAAGGGGATGAGATATGTTATTAGAAGAGGTAATGAGGGTGGAGTCATCTGCATATTGGATAAAAGTAGAGTGGTTGCAGGTGTAGTGGAGATTGTTGGTAAAGACGGTGAATAGAAGGGGGCCTAGGATAGAACCCTGGAAGACCCCTGTTTTTACAGGCAAGAGGTGAGCCATCAGACAGATTGTATTCTGTCAGGAAGGTACCTGGAGAACCACTGCATGGTGGCAGGAGAGAGGATGAGTGCAGTTAGTCTTGTTAGTTTAGAGTGAGAGACTGTATCAAAAGCTTTGGATATGTCATGGAAGAGACAGGACACAAGTTGGTTATTATCTCTGGCCTCAGCAGCTGTATGAGTAAAGGATACGATGGCTGTAGCAGTGCTGTGGTTAGGCCGGAAACCATGCTGAGTAGGGGCTAGGAGGTTTTCCTGTATTAGGTATTTAATGAGTTGAGATACATTTTTCTAGAATTTTAGAAAGAGGTGATAGGATGGCTATAGGTCAGAAGTTGTAGGGGTCTGTGGAGTTACCTCCTTTGTGCAGTGGAGTAGTATAGAAGGCTTTCCAGATGTTAGGAACTGTGCTTTCTGGAATATATTTATTTATTAGTATAGAGATGGGAATTGCTATGCAATCAGCAGCAAGTTTGAGAAAGAGGGGAGGTAGGTTATCAGCAGATGGGGAGCAAGGTTTAAGTTTATGAAGAACTAAGATACTATGAACTAAGGTACTATGATTTAAGCAAAAGTAGTATTGGATCTGTAAGAAAATTTGATGTCAGTGAGATGTTTGAAGAGCTGTGTATGAATACAGATGAATCAGATGACCTTTACTTCTGCAAAGATTGTGCATATTGACTGATATTGATGCATTGTAAAGACAGAAGTTTGAATGGCCTTTATGGTTAAAATGTTCTGAACTGGGAAGTTGTGTCATTATTGCTTCATGCATTTTGTTTCATTGTTTACTGGAAAAGTGTTTAAAACTACAAATTTAAAACATACTCTAACAAATGGTGATGTATTATACAAGGAATATAATTTAATACAATTAGGAAGGTGAAGTTTGAAAACAAGCCAAAGGTAAACTTTATCTACCCCTGGCCATATGCATTTTCTTTGAATGTGGGTTTCCATGCCATTTCAATGAATGTGAGTTTCAAGGGCAGAGAAGTTTACTGTTAATGCTAAATCTGTTTCTATTGTGAGACTGTATTGTTTTGTTTAGCAAATGTTTATCAGTGTTTGAGCTTTAAAATTTGAAATACAAGTTTAAATTATATCCAAATATCTGTAATTATTGTAGAAGAAAAGAGGGTGTACACTGACAGGTTTGAACAGTGTTTATGGTAACTGCAGAGAAATAGCAAAGAAATGGGACACTGGAATGCCTGTGAGGGGTTGGGGGTCTTTGGGGGGGCTTCTGCCAGGGGGTGCTGTGTGTGAGAGTGGGGGGGCTGATCCATTACCCTGCCTAGGACCCCATTTGAACATGATCTGGATCTGGATACAGTATAAGATTTTTATCAGAAGGTTGGGACACGATTCTCTTTAATGGAATGATTATTCAGTATGGAGATTGGGTAGGCAAGTGAATCTGATGTTAATTTGATGTATTTGCCTGGAAGGTTATATGTAGCTAAATTTGTAGATTTTAGCATGGACATTTTTTTTATTGTTGAGGTAGGGATATGTTTTAAGGAGAAAGGTGTTGTGAGATCATTTAACTAAATGGTTGATGGAGGAGCAGAAGATTACCTTTGAAAAGAGAAAAGAAATGTTTGGATGAACTGGTTGTTGAACTGAGTATAAATGTTGTTGTTATTGCTATTATTAATTGATGGTGTTGGTGTGCTTGTTTGACCAGAGTGGAGAATAGTTTCAGGAATGCCCAGAAGAGCTTTGAGTTATGTTGGTGTTTTTCTTTGAGGATAATATAGATACCTGCTCCTCACCAGGCTGAACCCATTTCTCCCCTCCTCACCCTCTGTCTTCCTGTTCTCCACTTTCACTATATCTCTATGCTTACTGAAAACCTTACTCACTCCCATCCTTACCCTCTCTCTTCCTATTCTCCACTTTCACTATATCTCTATGCTTACTGAAAACCTTACTCACTCCCCTCCTCAGCCTCTCTCTTCCTATTCTCCACTTTCACTATATCTCTATGCTTACTGAAAACCTTACTCACTCCCCTCCTCACCCTCTCTCTTCCTATTCTCCACTTTCACTATATCTCTATGCTTACTGAAAACCTTACTCACTCCCCTCCTCACCCTTTCTCTTCCCATCTCTCCACTTTCAGAATATCTCTATTTGTTTACTGATCCTATGTGGTTATAAGTATAACAACATTACCAAACAAGCATATCTGAGACACTACTTCATTGTATATTAAGCTATTGCATTTCTGAGACACTACTCCATGAATGATTTCTTGTTACTAAGTGTAACTGCCAAAATGTGTTACTACGTGATGCTGTTAGCTTTATTACTAACTTGAACTGTGATAATATGTATATTATGTGATTTATTACTATCATGTCTCTGATTGTTTCACTGTTGTTTAAAATACTGACTGTTATGTTGTTATTATGTGAAGCTTTTCTCCCTGGACCTCCGTTGAAAATGGGCAAACCTGCCCAGTGGGACTTTCCCAGTAAACAAGTGTTAAGTAAATAAATAAAATGTTTTGTATCTTTTAATATATAATTGGTTATGGTTTCTGAGAAGTCTTAAGTTTTAACAGTTGCTTTATGATTTGTTTGAGACTATTGTTTCCAAGTGTTGTTCCTAATGAGCATAAGTTGTTTGGTTTCTTTTGTTACCAAGGTTCTGGGTTATATTGTATCCATTTTGTTCTGATGCGAGCCACTTCATTTAGTATGTGTACAGATAGTTGTTTAATTCTGAGATTGCTTCCTCTATAGGCAATTTCTTTAGAACATCCCAGTTAAATAGCTAAAGGTTAGAAATAAATGTTTGTTCTTGTAATTTTCTGATGTTGTATACCTGTTTATATTGTTTTTGTCTGTGGGTAAAGTTTGTCTGTCTTAAAACAAAGATAAAAATGGCCATTGATGGTGTATGGTAGGCAACCACTGTTTTAATTTACTTACAGATGAAGTGAAAATCTAATCCAGTGTAGAGTCTCTACTGGTATTTTTTAAGCCTAGTTGAGACATTGATGAATTAAGTGAAATTATGTAGGTTGCTTTTGTGTAGGTAAGGGTATCTCAGCATATTAGTTAAAAGATAATGTTGAGGTATAAGTATGATTATTTCATAGCTTGTGTTGTTGGATACCCATCCTACGATTTCATCAGCAGGGTTATCAATGTTACCAGAGGTATTCATTGGGCTGTTATGCAAATGGTCTTTTTAGAGTTTAGCTTTCACTGACAGATGAGTATTTCTGTGTTGCAAAAATGGAAGAATGGAATTGGGGTGGAAAGTCATTTCAAGGATATTTCATTAAAAAATGACTACTCCTCTAGCCTTTTTGTTGTTGCTATGCACTCTTAGGATTTTTTAGTCTGTTGAGGAAGTTTCTTTGTCTTTTATTTCTGATTTTAGCCACATTTCTATAGTGATTAATACAGCTTGGGAGTGTAGGGCAATGTCTGTGTGTTGTGTGTGTTTCATATTGAGGAATTGTCAGCCTGCTTGTGCCTTTTGTATAGAGAATGATGCATGTTTTTTTTTTGTGTGGCAGGTTAATTTTGTGTGTTGTTGTGTTGGATGACCATGGTTTTGGTGGATGTTACCACTTAGTCTCAGCTTTGATATACAGCACGTGCTTGGGGGACATTTGTATTTGAGTTTGTTTTAAGTCACATTTTGTTAGCATGGGATTGCTGTTTAGACAGACATGTTTATGGAGATCAAACTGTGTGATAAAGTAAAGGCAGGGGAGATTATAAATAAGTGTAAGACAATGCATTTTGGTTAGTAATATTATAATTTTGGTGTAGGAAATAGAGACAAGGTGGCTATGGCTTACAAGGCATCCACAAACCCCACACTTATGAATCTCCTGCAAATTCATAAATCAAACAGTACCAGAAATACAAGGTCTAAGGACATGAGTTTTGTCTGTGACTTAAATAAAACATTGCTAGAGAGACAGGCATGTGTCCCAGAGACTGCTCCTCCTATGGAGCAGGCTTCCCTCCCATGTGAACTGGGTTTGTCTATTACCCAGTTTAAGCACAACACAGACCAGTGGATGGGGAATAGGAAATTTACACCGGGCCTGGCACCCATGTCCCTTATGGACAGAGGTAGCTTATAAATATCTGGCCCTTAATGTCCTGTTTGGATACATGATGTCATTATTCTTTTGGGAAAACTTGGCTAGTTTAAGAAAGCCCCCTACCCTGTGTCATTAGCCTAGTAACAATCTATGAATCCATGGAATGAGTTTACATTTGTGAGTAGGATAAGGAGTAAAAGAGAAAAATAAACACATTGGATAAAACAGATGAGTGAATATATGTTTGTGGTATGAAGAGAGTGAAGGAAATAAGAAAGGTTTTGTGAGAAGTGAGAATTTGTACAGGTTTGTAATTAGTCACAATTGCACTGTCGGGAATGTAAACTATTTTGTGGTGAGTGGCGGTTTGGAGCAAAGTTTCTATAAAAATGAGAAAGCTGTGTTTGTTTCTGAATGTGCAAGGCTGAGGCATAGGGTAGCTAATTGAAAGGGAAGTATGACAGCTATACAATATTCAGGAGATGGTAGGCATAATACGTAGGAGGTCATAAAACTAACTTAAGGAAGGAAGAGTATGTGGTACAGAAAGACAAAGAAGAAGTTGGAAAAAACTTGTTTGTACGAATTTTTGTGAATGAAGTGAGGAAATAGATGAGCTGTAGTAGAGACATAACAAAAGAGAGAGGAATACTTAATGCATATTAAGAAAGCTGTGTCTTGTGCTAGTAAAGGTGGAGTAATGGGTTAACGTTTAGGAATTATGTCTAGTGACGGGTGTGAGGAAGGCAGGAAGTGACATGAACGAAGTGAGAAGGAAAGGGAAGATATAATGCCGTATTTAGAGTGTGCAGGAAGTGTGGATGCTGTGTGTTGTGCATGAGATTGGTTAGTATTTTGTTGGGCAAATTTTAGTAAGTTTAAATGTAGTGTAAGTGGGTAGGTAGAAATTTGGGGGAAAGGATACTGAGATGAGCTTGAAGGTAGTGAAGGTGAATGGCACAGCACTCACCCAAGCAGGGTGTTGTGTGATTTATAGAAACAATCTTTGAATTTGTGGAAATAAGCACATCAGTGAAAGAACCCATTATCTGTTGTCCTAGTTATACTGCTAGGGAAAACAAGTTCTACAGAGAGAAGAACAGCATTAAGAACAGCCTCTGTAAGGTGCTCAAACTAGATGGAAATGTTAATAGTTTTACTAATTCATACAAGTGAGTAACAGTATAGCATGCACACTAAGTGATTATGCTAGAACAACCATGAATAATCTAGAGCTCTGCAATGTGACAGAGGAGAGAGAGAGACAGGGAATCTAACATTTAAAACAAGATGGTCAGGGTTGCTATTGTTTTTGGTTCAATGTTGATTTCATTTCTCCAAGCCTTTTGGGTTTCTAATACCACAATAGAAATGGACCCCATTCCTAAGGCAAATATAATTAAAGCTTGTGAAATTAGTATTGTTACAATCTTCAATGCTAGCCAAAAGTGCTCTTCACAGCACCTGTAATATGCCCAGAATTCAATCCTTCTGCAATTCATATGAAGTTACATGTAACTGTAGTATATCTAAATACGACTGTAGATTATATTTAAGGGACCCATTGTTCCTACTACTACTGGAATTTTCTGGGTATCCTTCTTCCACATTTACCTTAAATTTATTTATTTATTTATTTATTTATTTACAGTTTGTTTTCCAGGATAGTCCATTGGGTCAAAGGAGCCCATTTTCACTGGAGTCCTGGGGAGAAAAGCTCCAGCAAGGTTAAACAAATTAATAAAGTAATAAGACAACAAAGTAACCAAACGTATAAAGTATAACAAAAAAAGAACAAAAGAAAACAAAATGTCTGCCTACAAACCATGGATTTTATGACTTTTTGTCTCTCTGTATTTAAGACACTCTAATGACTGGGTATACAATTTCAGTGATCAATGCTACGTTTGTCTTCTTTTCATGGACCACTATATCTGGTTTTCTTGCATCTAATTTTTTATATATCATTTGATAAGAATGAAGCATTTTTCTTGTTTTCCTATCCAACTCATCTAATACCTTTTGGGGCCAGTCAGTTACCTCAAAACTGTAAAGAACAGGAAGAGCAAATTGGTTTATAGCTTGGACTTTGTCAGCACTGTTTTCAGTATTAATTTTAGTCTTGTAAAATATTCCTTACTGAGTTTTGTACATATTTGCTCATGTTTTATTGTTGATCCTTCATCAGTTCCCAAATATTTATATACTCTCTCCTGCTCAAGTTCCTTTATATCACATTCCTGTCCCAGACTATTTTCTTGGTGCTGCGGCTTTCCTGCTTTAAATGTTGCTTTTCACATTTATCAAGATCAAATTTCATTCTTATATTATCTGAGAAAGTTTTGACCACTTCCAGTTGTGCTTTCATCTCCTCATCTAATAAACTATACAGTTTTAAAACATCTTCAAATAGAAGATGAGAAGTCTTTACACTTTGTTGTTTTCTGGATGCTACATTGTAACCATGACTTAATCTGTTAAGTAGACAGCTTAATGGGTAAAGGCAAGACAGAAGAGCAGCGGTGATAAAGAGTCACACTGGAATATCCCCCTTTGGTTTTTATCCACCGGGTAGTACTTTGTCCTTTATCATGTCTTAGCTACAAAGTGATTTGCCACTGTTTATTGGTCACTCAATGTAGTTGATTAATGTAGGATGTATTTTATACAGGTGTAAGCACTCCTTTATCCATGAATGTGGGATACTGTCAAATACTTTTTTGTAATCTATCCATGCCATGCTAAGATTCTTCCCCTTTTTACAGTTCTCCATTATGATCCTATTTAACAACAAATGATCATTTGTTCCATATAATTTTCTTTTATTACCCTTTTGTTCTTCTGCTATGATTGAGTTTTGTGCTAAATGACTATAAATTCTGTCAGCGTCAATTCCAGTATATAGTTTATACACCGTCAGAAGGCAAATTATTGATTTATAGTTTTTAGGATAGCTTGCAGGTTCACCCTTAAGGAGGACTATCATTTTTCTGGTTGTTAACAAGGTTGGTGCCTATATTGAATGTGCATATAACTAGTTCTTGGTCAGGGCTAAATTTTTGTGGAAAGATGTTAATACTTTTAGCCAGAAGTTAGGTACTGCATTTGGGTCTGGGGTTTTATAATTAGAAGCTTTTCTTAATTTTATTTCAATTTCTGTGGCCGTTCCGTGTCCCTATTTCATATCCTGCACATTTGAACTTCTTACTGTTTCTTGTACTTCTGTCCATTCAGAGTCTTTGTTGTGTTCCACAAGGTCTTCATAAATATTTCTCCAAAATGTGTCTATTTCTTCTTTTTTGCTGTTGTTTCTGTTCTTTTTGCTTTGTTTCCCAATTGCCTATAAAACTTTTCTGAGTCATCAGTGAATTGCTTATTTTGATTTTTCCTTTATATTTATCTGCATATAAACTAAGATTTCCTGCCTGTGTTGATATTTTAGCTTATTATTTGCAATAGTGTATGAAAAATCCTGGTCTGTTCTGAAGCTGTATGTTACCTTTTTCACTTCTATCTTTGTAATTATTTTTGTTGATTTGTTCTGTCTTCTATACTCTTCTAACAGTGGTACTTCTTGTCTCAATTGCTTTATAGTTTTCTCTATTCAATGCCTGTATAATGTTGATTTTTTTCATCTTCCTTTCTCTTAGTACCCTGTGTTATTGACTTTATCTTTTATTACCTTAGCTGCACATTAATATAGTCTATTTACTTCTGTTACGGCACATGCATTTCTGTTAATAGTCTTTATTACTGTGTTCATTTGTTTTATCAAACTTCTAACATTTTGGCTCTTATTGACTTCCATAAATTTATTTCTTTCATTGATCTTAATATGTCTGTCCATCTCTATTAAATCAAGTACCTCTTCCCTTAGTTAATTTCTTCTAAACTAAGGGTACAGTCTTTGTTTTCTGTGTGCATTCTACAGAAAGTTCTAGATCATCTTTCAGGGATGAGGAAGTGATGGGTAGGTATGGTATTAAGCAAAGGAATGCAGAAGGGCAGATGGTAGTGGATTTTGCAAAAAGGATGGACATGGCTGTGGTGAATACGTATTTTAACAAGATGGAAAAGCATGGGGTGACATACAAGAGTGGAGGAAGATGCACACAGGTGGATTATATCTTATGTAGAAGGGCCAGTCTGAAGGAGATTGGAGACTGTAAAGTGGTGGCAGGGGAAAGTGTAGTTAGGCATAGGATGGTGGTTTGTAGGATGACACTGGTGATCAAGAAGTGGAGGAGGAGTGTGAGGGCAGCACCAAGGATCAAATGGTGGAAACTGAAAAAGGGTAATTGTGAGGTGGAGTTCAGGGAAGAGTTAAGACAGGCACTGGGTGGCAGTGAAGAGTTACTGAATAGCTGGGTAACTACAGCAGAGCTAGTAAGGGAGATGGCTAGAAAGGTGCTTGGTGTGACATCTGGAAAGAGGAAGGAGGACAAGGAGACCTGGTGGTGGAATGAGGAAGTACAGGAGAGTATACAGAGAAAGAGGTTGGCGAAGAAGTGGGATTGTCAGAGAGATGAAGAAAGTAGACAGGAGTATAAGGAGATGAGGTAAAGAGAGAGTTGGCAAAGGCTAAGGATAAAGCATATGGAGAGTTGTATGCAAGGTTGGACACTAAGGAGGGAGAAAAGGACCTGTACCGATTGGCTAGACAGAGGGATCGAGCTAGGAAAGATATGCAGTAGGTAAAGGTGATAAAGGATAATGAGGGAAACATACTCACAAGTGAGGAGAGTGTGTTGAGCAGATGGAAAGAGTACTTTGAGGGGCTGATGAATGAAGAGAATAAGACGGAGAGAAGGTTGGATGATGTGCGGATAGTGAATCATGAAGTGCAGTGGTTTAGCAAGGAGGAAGTAAGGATAGCTATGAAGAGGATGAAGAATGGAAAGGCTGTTGGTCCAGATGACATACCTGTGAAAGCATGGAGATGTTTAGGTGAAATGGCAGTGGAGTTTTTAAACAGATTGTTTATTGAAATCTTGGAAAGTGAGAGGATGCCTGAGGAATGGAAAAAAAGTGTTTTGGTTCCAATTTTTAAGAATAAGGATGATGCGCAGAACTGTAGTAACTACAGAGGGATTAAATTACTCAGTCACAGCATGAAGATATGGGAAAGAGAAGTGGAAGCTAGGTTAAGAAGGGAGGTGATGATTAGTGATCAGCAGTATGGTTTCATGCCAGGAAAGAGCACTACAGATGTGATGTTTGCTCTGAGACTGTTGATGGAGAAGTACAGAGATCAGAAGGAGTTGCATTGTGACTTTGTAGACTTAGAGAAAGCATATGACAGGATGCCTAGAGAGGATCTGTGGTATTGTATGATGAATTCGGGAGTGTCAGAAAAGTAGAAGAGTGGTACAGGATATGTACAAGGGTAGTGTGACAGCGGTGAGGTCTGTGGTGGGAGTGATGGATGCGTTTAAGGTGGAGGTGGGATTACATCAAGGATCAGCTCTGAGCCCTTTCTTATTTGCAATGGTGATGGACAGATTGACAGATGAGATCAGGCAGGAGTCCCCGTGGACTTTGATGTTTGCAGATGACATTGTGATCTGTAGTAAGAGTAGAGAACAGGTGGAGGAGACCCTGGAGAGGTGGAGATATGCTCTAGAGAAAAGAGGAATGAAGGTCAGCAGGACTAAGACAGAATATATGTGTGTGAATGAGGATGCAGGGAGTAGAGGTGGCAAAGGTGGATGAGTTTAAATACTTGGGATCAACAGTTCAGAGTAATGGTGAGTGTGGAAGAGAGGTGAAGAAGAGAGTACAGGCAGGATGGAGTGGGTGGAGAAGAGTGTCAGGAGTGATTTGTGACAGACGAGTACCAGTAAGAGTGAAAGGGAAGGTCTACAAGAGGGTAGTGAGACCAGCTATGTTATATGGGTTGGAGACAGTGGCATTGAGAAAAAGGCAGAAGTCAGAGCTGGACGTGGCAGAGTTAAAGATGTTAAGATTTGCACTGGGTGTGACGAGGGTGGACAGGATTACGAATAAGTATATTAGAGGGTCAGCCTAGGTTGGAAGGTTTAGAGACAAAGGCAGAGAGGCAATATTATGTTGGTTTGGACAAGTGCTGAAGAGGGATGCAGAGTATATTGCGAAAAAGATGCTAAGGATGAAGCTGCTAGGTAACTGGGAAAGAGGAAGGCCTAAGATAAGTTTTATGGATGTGGTGAGAGAAGACATGCAGGTGGTTGTTGTGACAGAGCAGGATGCAGAGGACAGGAAGAAATGGAAACAGTTGATCCGTTGTGGTGACCCCTAACGGGTGCAGCCAAAAGAAGAAGAAGAAGATTCTCTTCAGCTGCATCCTGCATCATCCTTTGTTCTTTCATATGGGAACTCACTGGACTATCACTCCACCACATTGACTGTTACAGAGTTGCCATTCTTTCCTGCTCCTTTCCTTGCTGTGTAATGTCAACTGAACTTTTGTATTGGTTTCCTACTGAAGCCTCCAGTGTATCTTCATGGGGCAAGTGATCAGATGCCTCCAGTTCTGCCTGTTTCTCCTTAATTTGAGGGCTCATTTTTCCATCACAGGACTGTTCGTCACTAAATTCTTCACTTCACCGGTAATCCATAACTTCAGCCTGTATGTCTTTAATGTCTCCATTACTAATCCTCTTTTCTAACTCCCCCCTTTCTTTTTTTTTTTCTTTTGTTTGTTTGCATTGTGAAAATTTCCATATCCAGATGTCTTTGCCTGTATTTATCTTTAAGTATATTTGGTGCTGCTATTTTTGTATTGATTAGTTTTGCTTTTCCCGTTCCATAAATATTGCACCATATTAAATCTGTTTTTCTTTCCCATGTCCACATTTCTTCTTCAGATGTCTCCCACTCTATCTGTTTCTCATTACATTGGGGACTCTGTTCCATCATGCTGTGAGATAACCTATGTTAGACTTTCTACACTAAATCCTTCATTTTGCAGGGATTCCATAACTTCAGATTATATTTGTTTAACTTCTCTTTTAGTAATCTTCTGTTCTATGCTTCCTTTTTGT
Source organism: Protopterus annectens (assembly GCF_019279795.1). Classification (NCBI taxonomy): domain Eukaryota; kingdom Metazoa; phylum Chordata; order Ceratodontiformes; family Protopteridae; genus Protopterus; species Protopterus annectens. Next base: position 580,751,945 of record NC_056727.1, on the reverse strand, counting down.
TATCTCATCGTTTGTATTGAGAAATTTTCCATAGCTGGGTGTCTTTGCCTGTTTTTTTCTTCAAATATCTTTGGCGTTGCTTTTTTGTATTGATTAGTCTGACTTTCTCCTTTGCATAAATAATCTACCATATCACATCTCTGTTTCTTTCCCACACCCATGGTTCTTTTGTATACCTTTCAAAAATCTGTAGGCTTTGTTCTTTATATTTTCACACTTCCTCTGTCACTTCTTTTTTTCCAAATAGCCTAAAGGTTCTTGGTCTATATATTGTTTTTTTCACAGATCTGTTGCATTAATGATCACAAATTTACATTTGAAGTATTTGACAGTTTTTCTTGTGCAAGCATTTTTTTCTTTCCTCTTATTTCTCTCTTTATCTTTTTGAATATAATTTTTCTGGAAAGTCTGGGCTTCTTGCGTAATAGAAGAAAAACATAATTTCATCCTTATCCTCAACTGTTTATCAACTTTATTCTGGCCTATCAATTTTTGTGGTTTTTGACTACTAGTACTTCCTTCTAAAACAGGGGGGCCATCCACCCCCTGAGCCTAGCCTAACCTCATTGTAGGAATATTTCAGTGTCTTGATGAGTCTACATGGTCATTTTTTCCAGTTCTGGCACCAGTATGCATACCAGGATTGGGCACTTTTTTATCCTGGGACTTGTGCACCCAGCTGTCTTTTTCATTTTTTTAACCTGCTTCTGTCTATAATATACGCTGCATAAAATACAGTCTATATATCAGTGTCATGTTGGAGAGATTTTCTGAAAACAGGGTCCACCTCATGCAGGTACTCACCAAGACTAGAGGATGAATTCATTTCCAGCAATTCTCCTTCACTTGTGAAGTTTATCATCTCTCTATTTGAACCCCTGTAGGGGTTCAAAATGTTACAAAATAGGGGCATTGGTCAGCCTCATGATAATACATTGTAGGAGAGTTTATGTGATACCTGATCAACTGTGTAAACTCCTGGAGGACATAATTAATAGTTGACAGTTTATATTTGAAGAAATTAAACTGTTACAAGGATGCCGGGTCAATGTCTGGACTTGCACTGTGTTTTTTTTTTTAGGTGAGTCATGGAAAGTAAATAATGTTAGGTAAACTGCTTTGTTTTTGTGAGTGTCAGCTTCTATAAGATAAATGAATAAATAAATAAATAAGGAAATAAATAAAGAATAGAGAAGAAAGGTTAAAAGTGCTGCATATAGTTTGAAATAAAAGATTCTGTTAAAAATCATATGGGTAGGAAGTTAATTGAGCTGCACAGCACATGAAGTGCCTTCAGCATTTGCCTAAAATTACATCTGGAAGACTACTGTTGGGGATAAGTGGTAAGTTTGTCTGCAAACTGTTCTGTGCTGTAGAATTGCTAGAGTAACCTTCTATGAGGAAATGTTATGCACAAATATATCTCCACATCCATAACACAGTATAAATAGTTAAAATCTCTGATAAAGCACTTTATGAACAGCTGTTATATACAATTACATGCTAATATATCATTAGCTCAGTAAAAGTGTTTGTTTAAAGCCTGAAGTATATTTATTTATTTATTTATTTGAGTTTGTTTACTGAGGTAGAACACTGATCAGTTCTGACCAGTTTCAGTCTCAGAATCAGTCCAGGGTCAGAAAAACTTACCAGCCATACAAAATGGTTAGGAGTGCAATTGCGTACAAGTGACAATAAAACAGTTCCGTTAGAGAGTAATGCCTTGCATACATAGTAAATCCAATGTATTAATTTACAGTTTGTACAAACGTAAATAGAAAGAAGGCTGAATGAACAGAAGTCATTGGAAAAAGTATATAACTCTTTTTAAATTGTTACTTTAATATGATAAAAGGAGCAAATGTGCAATGCACATGCAAAACAGAAGTAGATAAACTAAATGGCATAGCAGGCTGAAAAAACAGAAATGCACCCATCCTTGCACACACATATAACTGCCTAAATGAAAAAAAATGCATTGCTTGGTAATTGTGAATGGCATGGTTATCACAACATGAGTAACTCAGATCATTTAGTTGCATGTATGTGCGTGCATGCATGTTCCCACTGACATATGCCAATGAAGGTTACCATCACTGGCTTGGAGCCATCAACACACATCCCCCTGTCCTGTGGCCACTGGTAGTGTGCAAGCCTCCAGATCCACTGTAGTCTTACCAAGATCACCAGCCCCCTGTACCCCAGGAAGGGAGAGCCGGACAACATTGAGTGTGTGCGTATGTGCTCATATGCATGTGTGACAGAGAGATGCAGAGAAGGAGAGATAGAAACAAGATTTTTGTCTTATTGCTAAATTATCCTGTTTCTTCCAGTGACAAAGGTAACTAGGGTTTGCACAATGGCTTGGGTTGCCTTGCCTTCCTGGAATGGTGGGTATCAGGATTTGCAACACCTTCAGGAATTGGCTAGTATCTTTAATGAATGCACTACTGGCTAGAAACCTGAGCAAGACTCTTTTATACTGCCATTATATACATATAGAATCAGGATCCAGGGCTAGAATAATAAAATATCCCTAAAGTCCTCAATAAAGAAACACCTTGTGGAGCAAATGAGATGCAAAAGAATTATAGGCACAAGAGCAACATACAGATGGTGTCAACTAAGCTGGTGCAGTAAAAAACAAAAAAGCAAAAAATATATATTTGGAATAGGTAATATACATACACATATGTGTATCTATTTCACTATCTATCTATCTATCTACCTATCTATCTATCATCTATCTACTTACCTATCTATATGTTTACGGACGCTCAATAATTAGTCAATACATCCATTTGTTGAATGGCAAATGATCATAATTCATCGATCAGCAACCAATTGAAAAACCGTGTAAAAACAAAAATCTTCTTTTTGTGCAGGGGGCAAATCCTGCAATATATGGGGGGATAGGAGACACTGGACACCAGGGATACTCTTCCTATCATGTCTGAAAGGCACTTAAAGAAATAGAAAAACCTTTTTGCAGTATGAAAGACATAAGTCAGGGAAACACTAGACACTAGGGTTAACTGTTGCTATCATACTATTAAGGCAATAAAAAAAGCCCTGTACCCCCATCACTGAGGACTATATCATTATCTCTCTGCACGACCATGGATACTCCTACATATTACTTTAAGGGTTTTAAAAATAAGAAAATAAAACAGAGTAAAAGGCAGGGAAAAGTTTCAAAACCATGCATCCTTCAAAAAGAAATCAACTTACAAAGTAGAAGCTATAACCATCTACGCTAACTTAAAATTTAACAAAGCAGGGTAAGTTTTACTTGGTAAAAAATATGAAACTCTAATGTTTGGAATTATTTACTGCTTGCAATGATCTGTGAGGTATGAGGGACAGAGTAGTCAGGGCAGTGTAAGAGGTAACAGCAGGAATGGTCTGTAAAATCAGACACAGTCAAAAGGGATAATGGTGTGTCCTGGGGGGGTAGAGACAAAGCCAGAAGGAACACAAGATGATGCCAAGAAGACTTTTTAAGCTATTGGGTGGAGTCACATAAAAGTTAATAAGGCAACCGAGCAGCACCATGATGTTCTTCACAAACACTAAGAAGAATGTGACTGTAACTCCTGCCATTATGGACTTCATAGGTTCTGTAAGGATCTGTCATTTATAAGGGGAGGCTCAAAAAATAAGACAAGACATTGGGATGTTCAGTCAACTTAAGGACAGGTAAGTGGCATATTGGTGTGTGTGTGTGTGTGTGTGTGTGTGTGTGTGTGTGTGTGTGTGTGTGTGTGTGTGTGTGTGTGTGTTTGAAAATCTGTTTGTATATGGGAGGGTTAATGGTTGTTGTCTGTACCAATGAGATACACAGGACGCACTGGCATACAAGTAGTTTATTACACTATATCACTCCAGCTACGAGTATGTGTTTATTATACAATAGTAAAACACCTCAGGGTGCAGGTATTTATTATGAGTACATGTATTTATTATGTATAGCAATACAGGTATGAGTGCTGGTATTTATTATAAGTACAGGTTTTTGTTACATTATAGCACTCCAATCATGAGCACAGGTGTTTTTTACACAATCATAAAACTGTTTGGAGTTCAGATATTTATTATGAGTACATGTGTTTATTATATTATGGCAGTACTGGTACAAGTACAGGCATTTATTCTGAGTATAGATCCATGAGAAGAGCGCTTAACCACTTTTGTGTTTAAGATAAGGAAAAAAATTAAGGCTTTCTTAAGAGTGCTACCATAACTTTGTTTGTATTAGATTTTTCTTATCATTATTATTATTATTATTATTATTACTTTATTGTCTCCCCTTTTTCTGTTGCATCATTTTAATTTAAATATTTTCATGAAATTTAAAAAAAATTAAGTTATGGCAGGAAAAAAAATCATTTTTTTGAGGCCTAGGAGTTTAATTACCTATTAATCATAACAGGAGACAAAAATCTTTAAATGTAACAAAGAAAGACGAATGAATAAACTGCCAAGTAACAAAATCTGATTTTCCCCACATTGTCATATTGTAATAGTCTTATTATATTCTAATGCAGCCTGTGAATTGTACATTCCTTATGTTAACTTCAGAATTCTGTGGCCTCTTCTGTCACATGTGCTACACGATCATACTGTGAAATTCACCTACTTAAACAAGTTATAGTTTGATTTCCCTTCCATTAATGTCTTCTCATACTCTGTTTTTGTACCATTGTAGCTACAATTTTAAACCTTTCTTCCAGCTAATTTTTGAAAATCCAGTTAGTAGCAAGACCTAGGAAGTTTTGATTCAGAAAAAAAGAGAGCTGCTTTGAGGAAACACCTCATTATCAGCTAATTTGCATGTCTAGGAATTACCCTTAATTACTGCAAGAGGAAATCAGTACTTTGCTGTGAACGTTGACACTGGTGTCCTATGCATCACACTGGTACAGGCACACCCCCCCCATTCACTCTCCAATATAAATGCACATTTTCAACACACACACAACCACCATAACCACACAGACCAATATGTTTTGGGCCATGTTCATTAACACTGGCAGTCAATGTAACTTATGTAGGGCTGCATAAAGACCTTATTGCAGGCATTTCCAGAAGGGGAACACATGAACAATTCACATAGGCCATTCCCTGGAATGGTAGGCCACAGAGACAGCCCAGCATGCTGCTGCACATCTTCATTGAGTAGCACCATAGCAGAGCTGTCTCTAAATTAAAAGTGGTTACTGTGAGGTGTACACCAGGTGTACGTAAGGCATATACCTCGCAATAATGTTTCTGAATTCAGCACTAGACTTACAAAGGAAATATACATACATGACATAGAACACAAACAATCATCTGAAAAGTAAAACTTAAAACTTAACACTTTAATGACTTTTGACAAGAGTAAAGCTAGATTTTAAATAGCAGTATATATTTCTATATTTTCATAATGGAAGGATTTTAACTGAATATAGAAACAGAGGCATTAAATGAGCTAAATTTCAAAGTCATAGATGATGGGTGTTAAAGCGCCGTTTATAGAACTGACTAGAAAACATACTCCTGTATTGTAAGACATTAAATACCAGTAGGTTATTTGTACATCTAGAATACTGAAACTAAACATTAAGCAGAAGCCCCATTCTGTGAGCATACACACACATACATATGCACACACACACACACACACACACACACACACACACACACACACACACACACACACACACACACACACAAATATACACAGACATACACATGCATGCACACCAGACCTCTCAACCAATCGGGGACAAATTTCAACAAAATCAGGGACAAGTCAAGAAAAAATCAGGGACACTTTTAAAATATTAGTGCTATTAACTTGAAACATTGACAGAATCAAAGCATATGAATTAATACACATTTTCTGAAGTAAAAGAAGTCTATAACTCCTAATTTTTGTCATTATTCATGAAGTGTAATTCACCACCTTTCCTCCAAAAGTCACTAGTTTTAGGAGGGATTAAGAGGGACAGAGCTAAAATCTGAGTCAAAATCAGGGACATCCCTGAAAATCAGGGACAGTTGAGAGGTATGATGCACACACACGCATACACGCGTAACACACCTATACATACGCATATACACACGCATACATAAATACACACATAAGCACATGTGTACATGCAAATACATACAAACAGACATTCACATACATATATACCACACACAATAGACTCATACATACACACATACACATATATGCACACGCACACACACACATACATTCATACACACAGACACAACACAAACATACATATATACAAACACACCGATATGCACATACACATCTACAAACACCTACACACACACACACACACACACATATATACATAAACACAAACATACATACATACACACACCCATACATACATATACACACATACATAAATACACATATGCACACACACACACACACACATTTACATGCACATACACACATACACATGCATGCATGCACACACATGTACATGCACACACACACACACACACAAACACGTGCACACACACACACATACATACATGCACACACAGATGCATACACACAGACATGCACATACACATGGAGACAGACACACGCACAAACATACATACATACATAAATACACAAATATACACAGACATGCACGCACACACATGGATACACATGTAACACACCTATACATATGCATATACACACACATACATACATACACACATAAGCAAAGGTATACACACACATACATACAAACAGACATTCTCATACATATACCACACATACACTCACACATACACACATACATATATATGGACACATGCACACAAGTACACACACATTCATACACACAGACACAACACAAACATACATATATACAAACACACAGATATGCACATATACACATACACATCTACCTACACACACACACACACACACACACACACACACACACACACACACACACACAGATATGCATACACATACACCCACACAGACATGCACACACACACACACACACACACACATCCACACACACACATATGCATACACATACACATGCACACACACACACACACACACACACACACACACACACACACATTCACACACACAGATATGCATACACATACACATGCGCACACACACACACACATACACACACACATAAATACATGCACACAGACACATATACACACTCACATACATAAACACAACCATACATACATACACACACCCATAAATACATGTATACACATACGTAAATACACACATATGCACACACACACACACATACATACACACACATGCATGCATGCACGCACACACACACACACACACACACACACACAAAGACATACATGCACACACACATAAATGCATGCACACAGATACATGTACACACTCATACACACACATACACACATGCATACATACACAACCATACACACACCCTCACAAACATACAAAGATACACACACACACACACACACACACATTAATACAAAGACACATGCACACACTCATATGCATACCTGCAAACATATATACATGCACACACATACATACACAACCACACACACAAACATGCACACACACACACATGCAAGAACACACATACATACAGACACACACATACATGCATAACTCACACACACACACACACACAAGATACTTTTGCTGGGGGGCTTCATGTTCTGCCCCCACTGACATGGGACTTGTGCCATTCCAACTTCTTCTACCAACTCAAGAGAACTATGTATCTCAGAATAAGGAGAAATAACAAAGATATCTCAATTTTGATCTTTAAGTAAAAATCATAGGGATCTCACAGTAGTGTAAGCACATTAGAATGTTGAATACATTGACTTTAAGCCTGTTGACCAATAATGACTTGGTAGTTGGAAGCAAATACATGTTGTTAAAACTGAACCAAGCCAATCTGAAACGGCCTATAAATTATCATTGTCTCCTGACAACCTTAAGAGATTTGAAGTAATTTTCTGAGTCTAATGTGCATAAAATGGACACATACTATATTTGGCTTTGCAAAGATTTTGTGACAACTTTGGTTGGGGACAAAATTATGGACATCTCAGCTATGATAAAATAAAGAATAATCGGCATTGTTCATGTTCTATTGCACAGGCAAGAAGGTCCTCACTTTTGGATTTGCAACAAGGTATTGTGGGTTTACTGAACATCATTAACAATCATGGGAGGGACAGGTATAAAGCTTTGTACTTACCTGTGAACCTATTAGCCTATATGGCACATATATAAAAAAGGCTGAATTTTGGCATTTAATCAGTAGTTATGGATACGCTATCATGACAGAGAATTCACTGTCTGGTATTCTGGAGTGAGATGTTCACCCAATCCAATTACTTTCTATTCAATGGGTGTTCTGTTCTCACTTGGAAGAACAGGTACTGCACCAAAAATGTTTTCATGCTGTATTTTTACGCATCTTCTAGTAAAAAATAATGTAAAACAAATAAATTAATGAACTAATAGATAAATATAACTGAAAAATGTACTTGATGGAAATACTGAGGTAAAGAAGGCTTTACTAAATGCCAGATTAAAATTGTTTGCATACAAGTACATGCTCACAGTACTGAATGTAGTAGTTTAAAGACACGTTTTACAGTCTAGCAATACAGGTATGAGTACAGGTAATAATAAATGGGTAAAGTGTTAGCATCATTCTTCATGTGTTGCCATTTTATACAGAATAAAAGTTATAATTTTTTTATTTAAATGTGCTAACCATCATGTTTCTTACCTCTGATTACCCAGCCCTGTTGAATGCCAGTATTAATAATGTCAGGCTTTACCAACATTTCAAAATTAATGGTAACTTTTTTCTGTACAAAATGTCAGCACATGAAGAATGATGCTAACAGTTCACCCATCAGGAATCCAGGTTTAGCAAGTCATAAGGAACAATATTTGGCTTTAATGTTGCCCTTGCTGGGTTACAATTAGACCAGCTTCACCCTACATAGTCACACTGACCTCATTTATCCTGAGAGTTAACATCATCTTGCATGCACATAAATGCAGAACTCAAATGCGTGCCTCTTCTACTCAGGCATAGCTCAAAATCTATGAATACACGAGATAGTCTGCAGAGCTTTGTTTTCCTGCCACTGCTTCATGCAACTATAGATGGTTCTCATGATATACCATGTAATACCACAGTAACATTGGACCCTGTATCCATTTTTACTTGAGTTTCATGAGTAGGACGTTGGCATAGTTGACAGTGAAACTGGGGAAAACACTTTCTATACATCATTTCCAGTTTTGTTTTCAGAAGCAAATTTTTTATTTAGTTTTGTCTTACCATACAATAGCAAAGTACCCCAGCCTTTTACATCTCTTATGCCTTCTGCTTTGTGCTGCACACATCTCTGACTTAACATAACTGCTGCATTTAGAGCATCTTTCTCTCTTGTACTCACTCTGCTTCACAGGCACAGACTTTCTCCAACCAGTATTACAGACCTTTTTAAACCTGCCATTTTCTCTACATTATACATCACAAACATAATTTGGTATATTTAAGTCTTCATTTTTCTTTTTTACTAACTCAGCCTCTCTAGTAATTTTGATTAGTTTTCTAAAATTAAATTTGCTAAACATTGTGACTTTTTAGACAGTTCAGTATCAGCTAATGCAATCACAGTTTTCACTCAGCTTTTACTGCCACATAACACATGAAGACTATAACTGGGTCAGTGATTATAAACAACTTACTATATTTTTGAGACATGAATGCTAACAAATTCATCCCAAGAACAAAGCTGAAGAGGTGAACCTGACATCCATGACAAGAGAGCTTCATCTGCTCCACATACTGTGAGTTAACAGAAGAATATGAGTGCAAAATGTTTTACCAACTTTCAAACCACTGAACGACAGTAAAACATCACTGTAAAATAGACAGCAGGCATAAACAACCCCCCAGAGTCACTATGCCCTGCATGGTGTGCAGGATCAGTGCAGGAGCTCTAGCAGGCAATATGTGTGCCGTGCAATCCAGGAACAGCCTGCAGAGGCATGCATGAGAGCTCCTGCACTAATCCTGCATGGACTAAGCCCTTGTATGCAAATCACCCCATTTGCAGAAGAAATCCATGTAAATGAGGTGATTTTGTGATCCAGGAAGCTTGCAACCGTCTGTGCAGGACCAGTGCAATCTGTAGAAATGTACTTGTTAGTAACCGAGTACATTTCTTTAAAATCCAAAACGAAGCTGTGACAGCTCCAAATAAAGGCTGCATATCATTGAGGAAGCATGCCAATGGCCAAGTATAAGGCCATTGGCATTGCAAACAAAACAAAAAATTTAAAAAATCAACTTTTACATTTTTTTAGCCGATCTGGGCTGTTTAAGAATAGGGCAGCAGTGCGCAAATGGGATCAGGAGGAAAATAAAATAAACCTAAATTAAATATTCTAACTAAAATCAGTATTCTGCCATGCAAGTCAATGGCAGGCAGAAGACAACATGGCCAGGGAGTAGTGGTTGCTAAGGGAGAGGCTCAGTGTGAGACATGTAACTATGCATCAGCAGGCAATCCTATGCAAATGAGGGGAATGATAGTGAATCCCAGTTTCCCCCAGCATGTGAGTCAGGTCCCAACAGTGTAAGAGCAGAAATAGCTTGGAGCAAGCCTAGGAGTTAGGTGACATCATGGGGGGGTGTCAGCGATACTGTAAGTGGATTGGAGCCCTGTGGCTCAGGTTTGCTCCTAGCTTAGCACAGCTAAGCTAGGGTGTGTGTCTATACCTGCCTAGCACTCTTTACAAAGCCTAACCAGGTTTTACAGGAAGAAAAAAGAAGTTAAACCAGGAAATAGCAGCAGTGTGCACACTGAAGCACTCTGTTTGTGCGGCGCACACACAGGCTTAAACAGGAAGGCAATGGGAAGGAAAAACAGCAGTAGGGTGGTAATCAAGGAGAAGTAGCTTAGCTGGCAGGTGAAATGTATCAGAATCAGCCAATTACACAGGCAGCAGCCCAGCTCAGAGCACCACTACAAACTAAGCAATCACCTTCCCCTCTGGTTTTTCCCACACTCTACACTACCGGTGTAAACAAGTAGGGAACTTTTAACACTCACAGCAGAAAATGATAGGGGCTGCAATAGCTATCATACAACTTGTGGAAGAGGCTGAGGGTGGTGAGGATGTGAATGCTGTCAACCAACCCACAGTGAGGAGACGTAGAAGAGTGTACAGACCCAGGGTAACCTACCAGGGGCTACATGAGCTGGAGATAGTGGAGTGCTATAGGGTGGACAGGGACCTCCTACAGTAAATTCTTGAGCTGTGCCAGCCACACTTCACACTCAGAACTAACAGAGGGGAACTCATCCCAGTGGATACCAAGGTATGTGTAGGCCTAGGAATACTAGACACAGGTACCTTCCACAGGCCAACTAGGGATATGATGGGGATTTTACAGGCATCAGCATCCAGGGTACTCCACCAGTTCCTGGATGCCATGTCAGCACATGCCGGTGAGCATATAAATTTCCCCAACACCCGTGAGGCATTGGCCATCAATATGCAACTGTTCCACCAATAGCAGAATACCCTGAGGTAGTGGGTCCCATAGACTGCATGCAAATATGCATCAAAGCACCACCCAGTGAGCGGGGTAGGGTCTACATCAACTGCAAGGGCTTCCCCTCCATCAACTGCCAGGTTGTGTGCGATGCCCAGGGCATAATAATGAATGTGTGCGCTGGCTGCCCTGGAAGCTATGATGATTCCCACATCTGGCATCTGAAGCAGCTGTACCAGAGATTTGCCAATGGGGACATCCCTCACGGTCACCTAGTGGGGGATGCTGGATACACATTGGAGCCATGGCTGATGACACCCATCAGAAATGCACACACACCCGAACAAGAACTCCATAATGAGGCACACGCACAGACCAGAATTATAGTAGAGCGTGTGTTTGGGATGCTTAAGTCACTGTTCCAGTTCCTGGACACATCCGGTGGAGCCTTGCAGTACTCGCCAGCTACATGTACCCAAATTATCCTTGTATGTGCCATGCTACACAATATGATCCTGCGGAAAAAGCTGCAGCAGGAACAGCATGTGGCAGGACCACACAGCCCCACCATTGCCAAGACCTGCACAGGCACAGAGTGACTCAGAGGAGGAAGAACCTGAGCCTACCCCAGTAGGCAGAAGGAGGCATGCCCAGTATGCCCTGGCCTTGGCAAAGAGGTAATGTATAGCACATACACTGACACAGGAGGGACCCAGGGAATAACACCTCTCTCCGACTCTCACATACAGTAAAAGGGATGCCAAACATTACACAACCTGTGCCTAACCATGTGTAGGGAGTGCACATTGTGCATTCGAAATAGGCAGCACTGCAGCACCACCCTCAATACTGAGACACCCACAAGGTAAGTGACTCACACATGCCAGTCAGGGGGGTCACATAACCAACAACAGTCACAGCCAGCAGGACAGGTGTAGACAAACACAAACAAAGGCTGTGCTATGGCCTCTGAATGAGGCCTATGGGTAACCCCCCTCAAGCCTACACAGACAGACTACAGCAGGTCAGGCAGTGGGATGTCAGTTCTGAAGGGTAGGATGTCAGGAAACCAATATGTAGGTAATTAAAAGCTAAGATCTGTAGTACATTGGTATACCTCTAGCCAGCACGATAGATAAGACTACAGACTGAAATGGAGTACCCAACATACCAGTACAGTCCTAGCAAATGTGTACAAGTGTCAGGTGTGCCCCCATCTTATGTAGAAATATAGTAACAGTCAGGTGTGCCCCCCCAATCCTGCGTAGAACTGTAAAAATAGTCAGGTGTGCCCCCATCCTACATAGAAATATAGTAATGGTCAGGTGTGCCCCCCCAATCCTGTGTAGAAATGTAGAAATAGGTGTGCCCCCATCCTATGTAGAAATATAGTAACAGTCAGGTGTGCCCCCCCAATCCTGTGTAGAAATGCAGAAACAGTCAGGTGTGCCCCCCCCCCCTGCTATGCAGAAATGTAGTAACAGTCAATGCAAATTGATCAATGGATACCCTGCAGAGACAACTTGCTACTTGTCGGTGTACAACACAAAGGTCAGCACTGCAGTACAAACTACCTAGACTCGATCCACACATGCAATACAGACGGCCATACTGGGCATGCTCACACACTTAAACACATGAAGGCCATGTCTGCAAACACCAGTGGACCAGACATATATGACAGTTGTAGTTGTTAGTGCAGATACTCATCAGTATGCACCACTCATGCCTTGCATACACAGTGAATAGGAATACAGACATATATGTAAGGACAACACACTGTAATAAGCCAAAGGTAGATGGACATAGATGTGTGGAAGAGGGTGACTGTGACAAGGAGGCATCCAGGCCTGTCCCACCCAGCACACAGCCAAAGGGCCCCAAACACATGAGGTGCAGATGTCACTCACTGCAGATACTAGCCACCAGTATCTGTCACCATGACAGACTATGTGGTGCATGTGCCAGCTGTGCAAAATGACTATACAAGGAAGTAGTCATCTAGCAGTTGTATACACGTACCTGTAAAATATGACCCTGTGTGTGCCCGCATGTGGTGTGTCAACCTCTAGATGAATGGGTTATGGCCCCTGCACATACACTGTCCTCACCATAGCCCTACTATGACAAGCCTGCTGAGGTCATCCAATGTGAAATACACCTTTGGGAGAGTTGTAGCCCAATAATCTCTGTGGCATGTCCCATAACTGTGTACTGCTGTAGTGTGATAAACTAGTTAGATAGGAGTTCTAATCCCGGACTTGGTAACTGAGTCTGTGTGTGTGTTTGTGTGCATGTCTGTCTATCTCTGTGTAGAGAGCAATGAAACACTACCAACAATTCAAATGCTCAACTTTGGCAAGGCTGCTGATGTCATCCACCTAGAAATACACCTCTGGGAAAGTTGTAGCAAAGTAATATCTGTATCATGTGCCATAACTGCGTACTGCTGTAGTGTGATTTTGAACTGTGGTAGGGCTCCATCCCCACCAATGGCAGTTCTGGATGTTTTTGTGTGTTTCAATGTATGTGGATGGAACAATACATTATAGACTAGTCACACTCACTACAATTCGAATGTCCAACTTTGGCAAGCCTGCTGATGTCATTCATTGTGAAATACACCTTTGGGGAAAGAGTACTCCAGTAATCTCTGTGGCATGTACTATAACTGCATAGTGCTGTAGTGTAATAAACTAGTTAGGTAGGGGCTCTACTCCCAGACATGACAGGTGTGTGCATGTATTTGTAACTTGTATCCTGTGTGGAGGTGGTCGTGAGTGTGTGACATTTGTGGCCAATGTGGATCGGCTTTTGCATTATTCTTATATGGTGGCCCTACTGTATATCGCAATGTCCACCGTACAGGGATAACAGATATGAAATAGCTGGGAGACTGGGGTGCAAAGCCATACCCATGCATGTAACAACAAGGCCAGGCAATCACAGTTAGAAACCCCAGAATTACCCAGAGCACGCTCTCAACCCATGTATCATACACACACACATGTCTAGGCAACAGCCATATGTGGGTAGTACACTGCATATTGGCCACTGATAGTAACTATGGAGTGATAGCAGTAGGCTACAGAGTGCATAGCGACCTGTCCATCTGTCCAATATGCACGTACATGCAGACAGTGCACCCGCCCCATGTTCCCCAATGGACACCTCAAACACTTGTGGTGCCATCACACGTGACCCACAAAGGACTTACCTTGCCTGGGCAACATGCCCTGTATGGACAGATGCCACTGACACCAGGGAATGCCATGAGCATGCTATCAGTGTAGGTGCAGGGTAAACCTGCTGCCCATTACCTGTTCCTGCCACAGGTGGGCAAGACTGGCAAATCTAATGATAATCTGTGTTCACAACATGGGCCAGACACCCCAGGTACAGTTCCACATGTCACTGTACATGCATGTGGGGGTTGTGCACATCTCAGACACCGTCCATGTCATAGACTAAGGAACACATACATGGCAAGCGATGCACAGCATTGGCCACACACAATAGTCACCCAAGTGACTGGATGGAGGATACAATACCCACCTGTGTGGGCAAATGCAGAAACCACAGCCCTGAGCCACAATGCAAACCATTGTCATGTGGCCTGATGCCAAGGTATACCCTTGTATAGCTGTCTGGCACAGTTGACCACCACACACCCATGCAGACATGCACCCATGCATGTCAGTACTGGCATCCTGTGTGTTTGTGTGTGTGTTGTATGGTGCGTATGTTCATATCCACACTCACTGCAACCCCCATTGACATACTGAAGCATGCTGTCTGATGTCAGACACCTCCCCATACCCTTTGCCCATACAAGCTCTGTATGACCCATGTGGTGCATGTCATACCTGCACAGTGATGTGTTGTGGCAATCCCACTACTGATGAGTTTAAATCCTGGCCATGCCAAGTGTGTCAATGTGTGCATCCCTGTGAGAGTGTGGCTGTGTTGACAGTAGCACCTGTTCATGTGGACAGGCACGTGTACATCACCTACTGTATAGCTACCATATCCCTGTTGCAGATGTCACTCACCATCACATATATGTTCTGAGGACGTCACAGCAGGTAACCCATGTGGCACATCCAATAACTGCATAGAACTGTGATAGCACTACATAGTCGTCAGGGGATTGATACCCTGTGCTGGCAGGTGTATGACATAAACATGCTTAGATTTTACTCTCCCACCCCTCCCTGACTTGTCTTTGCCTCTCTCTCTGCCTCTCACACTCCCTCTCTCTGCCTCTCACACTCCCTCTCTGGTGGATGTGGAGACCTACGCCTGCTTTGCTTAGGCAGCAGCATGTGTATTTTAAGTGATGCTCATGATCAGCCGATGGCCTCTGCATGAATTGCAGTCCTCCCCTAGCTGATTGCATGTGGAACAGCTGTGATAACATTCCCGTAGCCAATTGCATGGAAACACACTCCAATATCTAGGAACATCATGTTGTTGTTGGCCCTTTTCATTCACTGTAAGCAGGAACTAGATCTGTTGTTTGGCAAACAGCATCTCAGATGGATTGGGGATTTTCCTCTAACAACATACACTGTGGAAAGAGGACAACACACAGGAGGGGGATGTGCCTGACCTGACTAGAGACTGTAAGTGCTGTTATACTGCATTTGGAGTAACGTTGGTTTAACTGTGTGTGTGTGTGTGTGTGTGTGTGTGTGTGTGTGTGTGTGTGTGTGTGTGTGTGTGTGTGTGTGTGGATATGGCTGTCCTACATGTCTCAGTACCTGTCAGTTCTATGTTTATGAGGAGTCCCCATCTGCAGGATCATCTGCAGACTGGGCAGTGTGTTGTGCCTTTGGTTTCATGTGTTACCCATGGAGCATCTATCTGTGGACTGCAGAAGGTAGTGTGAGGATCGGTCTGTAGATGGTGAAAGCTGTGACAGTTACTGACTTCATATCCCTCATAGGACATATGTTGCAACAAACACTGTTACAACAGTAAATGTATGAGGTTATCACAGCAGCATGTCAATATTGGCCCTGTGTGTATGTGCTTCCAGCCCCAGCTCTGTCAACCTTTGCACATGTGTCATGCATGAAGAGGTGCATATGTGCTGTACACCATAATTAGTGTCATCATATATGATAACAAGCCAGTGAGATAACAGACTGCTACACATGTTATATACAGTAAGGGTTATATTTGATGAATTAACCTGGACATACTGTGGTTGTTTGTAAAGTACTGAGGTCTGTGTACTTATGGTGAATGTCGACAGTGCGTGTATTGTTAATATGTACCTTGGCCTGTGTACAGACTGTGGTAGTTGGCATCGTCCTTGGTCCACTCCTATCTGATGTTACATGCTGCTCCACTGCATGTTACCATATTGGCTTACATGTTTGTAGGGCCATACACACACATGTCCCATACCACAGTCAGCCATCAGACCAAACTGTGTAGCAGTCCAGTATATGTAGGGTTAGTGTGTGAGTGGCACATATCAGGATGGTGTTGAACAGATAGTGCATATACTGTAATATTATGCTAGCTTGCCATATGTGGCTATGGCTCTGTTCTAATTGGTTGTGGTTATGCACTTTCACACAGGTGTATCTTACCCTGTGCTGTGACATGCCTGTATACAGCCTGCTATATATGCAGGTACATGTGCATTCCCCCATAGGAGATGTAGGTCAGTGTTGAGCCAGTCTGCCTGTAGCTTGCACAGTGCATTGTTACATGCCTAGCAGCTTAGTGTACTTACCGAGTGAGATGTCATGTGCAGATACTTGCCAGATGTACTGCTGCTGGGACTCTCTTAACAGTCATGTATGTCAGACAGAGCAGTGGGATGCTGTACAGATGTATGTCAATATCTAGTGGATAGTATGTGGCCATGGCACACCTGTACCAGTGGGTAGTACGTGTCAGGCCAGGCAGGTGTGTGCGAATGCATAACCTACGGTGGCATATATATACCAGTTGTTATGTGTTATACCCATCTACATGGCTGTTACCATCCATGTTGTCAGGCATGGTACACATGTTTTGCACTAAGGGGTTCTGTGTATACCTCTGGACTGTTCAGAGTGTGTCAGAATGTCTACACATATTTATTGGCCAATATCTCTGCTGCAGTCGACAGGGGCAGTACGTGCTAGCAGCAATACTTTACTATGATGACCTTAGGATGTCTGTCAGTCCAATGGCACACATGTGGAAAGCAGATGTGACTGCCCACATGCACCATGTCTGTGAAGACAATCCTAATTACAGTAGCAATAGTATATAGAACTGTAATAGTACACAAATAAAGGTTTTCCATTCCTGCAAACCTGTTTGTGGTGTTTTTTTCCTATGACCTCTCTGTGGATATATGTTGCAGGCAATGATTGTCATTTGTATGGGTAGCCCATACAGTGTCCAGTTGTTCAGGTGTGAACTGTAGGCATAGTGGCTTTTTGTGCAACTCCCACATATGTATCTTACTGTACATATCTCTGCGTGTGAATGTGTAGTCACATGTATATCTATATATATGTAAATATATATATATATATATATATATATATATATATATATATATATATATATATATATATATATATAATATATATATATGCATATCTCTATCTGCATATATGTGTCTGTGTATATGTATCTTGGGGATGTTGATAGCTTCCACATTTTACATTTCCTATGGGAGCCAGACTATACTGCATATGTTACCAATACCAGCCTGACATCATACAGGTGGGATGTAGTACTGTTAACATCTTGTGCCCAAGTCATGTCAGGTCCTGGTTATGGGATCTGCAACACTTGGTAGTGTATTGCAGGGCTGACATGTTTGGCTGGGGGGGTATGCCTATTTGTACAAGACGTATATTGTTTGGGGCCTCTCAACCCTATTAACAGTGCATGTGGACATATTTGTTTTTCTTAATCTACCATTGCTGTCTACAGATGTATGGCCATTTGTACCTATATATATATATATATATATATATATATATATATAAATCAGCTTACATATGTATGACTATGTCCGTATATACCTACATAGCTAAATACCTGCGTACATATATGTACCTTGCTGTGCATATGTCGACATATAGGTGTAAACATATATATGTGTCGATGTAGGCATTTGCATGTATATATGTTCATATATATTGATATATATGTATATATTTCTAAATATACATATCTATATCTATATATATATATATATATGACTGGGCTGGATGATATCTTTCTGAAAATATCAGCTTTATGTGTATCTGGTA
Organism: Protopterus annectens; assembly: GCF_019279795.1. Classification (NCBI taxonomy): domain Eukaryota; kingdom Metazoa; phylum Chordata; order Ceratodontiformes; family Protopteridae; genus Protopterus; species Protopterus annectens. The sequence continues at coordinate 580,733,092 of NC_056727.1, read as the reverse complement.
TGGCGTACTGGTAAATCACTTTGTCTGTGGTGTGCAGGGTCCTGGGTTCAAGACCTGCAGAGGCTGTTTATTTTGTTGCTGGGCAGAACACGGGCCATTGAATACAGTGTGATTAAGGCACTTTAAAGCAGTTGTAAGCAGGTGTGCACAGAGGTAAGCACTGCTAACTTCCGGTTACAGTTTCTTATACTCAAGTAACTTCAAAATTGCTTAACCTGTGTAGGCATACCTTACCTCCGTACAAACAGGCTTCAAACTGCTCACTGCTGTATAAAAGTGCTTACTCCCGCTTACCCCCATGCTAAATTCTTTATAAGAAAAGAAAAATGGTCTGATAGGAAAGTGGTGAGAAAGGGGCACAAAGAGGGTAAGACAGTAGGGAAAATAGCCAGGGATGTGCAGGAAGGCTGTAGGGAAGGTCCATAGCTGCCCATTTCTTCTACAGCAATAGCTGTGCATATAGACTGAATTTGGAGGTAGACCTGGGCACTCAAACCCCTGGGAGGGGGTGAGGACAACAATAATTCATTGTGATGCCAATTAGACTGGATTACATGTGTCCAGTGGACACGTGTGCAAAATGGACAGCTATGTATGGGGCAAAATGTTTTTGTAGGAACATTGCTTTTTTTTTTCAGCTGAGAGTGGGATGTTGGGGAGGGGCAGTAGGTGTATTTGGGGAGGAAGGCTGGGTAGGTTAACAGACAAGACAAACAAGATGCATACAGGGGTGGTATATGACACATGTGGGGGGTAAACACCTTAGACGGGGAGGGGGTGTTTGGAAGTTGCATGAGCCCCCAAATGGAAACAGTTGGACTGAGGTGCCCATGCATGGGCAATCACCATTGCACCTTCACGGCCCCAAGATTGGCTGTGCTGGTGGCTGAGAAGGAGGGGCAGGCTCACCCTCTAATTGCACCATGTGGCCCTCAAGCTGGAGTAGCCAGTCTCGAAACTCCCTGTCATGCTCCCTATGTACCACAGCCCGGACCTTACGGCAGGTGACAGGTACCTCTCTGTCCCTGCTCCCATGGGGGGCAAGCCCAATCCCCTGCGGTGGTTCCACCCGAAGGTGGTGCAGGGCCAATGGAGGAGGACGTCCCAGGCTGGGCCCCTGATGTGCTGTTGCCCGATGCCATGGCCAGCTGAGGTAAGACAGGTGGGTCCGCTGGGACCAGCCTTCCCATACAAGCTATGGTGTTGTAGTTTTAATAATGATATGGGTTAGTAATAGTCAACAGCATTCAGGTTTAGTTATAACAACATGCATAGATATTCCCATTAACCCAAGGCACCAGATGTACAACAGTTGCAGAGCAAGCAGAACACATGCATATATGGGACAACAGTGGCCATTACAACAGCATGCAGGTTTCATTGATGGCAACAGGCCACAAGTATGGTGGTATTTTAACATGGCACAAGCAGAAAACCAAATATGAATATTTGTAAACTAATAGTACATATGTCCCAACAAAAGTATGGAGTGTACACGTACTCATTGAGGTGTGTAATTGGGTTATTGTTGCACATATGGTGGGGGTAAGAGAGAGTTCAATTAACAAATAATATATCCCTGTAGTTTTCACAACTTTCTTAGTCACTGCAGTGATCTGCCCTTACATGTATTATTACACTACCTAATGGCCTTACTTTGTACAATGGTATGTTTGTAGATTAGTATATATGTGGACTGTGTCTTACGTATAGTCTACACCTCTTACCTGTTATAGCCATTGAGAAAATCATTGTTAGCACTACCTGACAAATTCTACAAATACTCCCAGATGCCATGCTTGTAGATAAGTATATGAGTGAACTGTGTTGTAACTACAGTCTACATCTCTTACCGGTTATAGCTGTTGGGAAAATCATTAACACTACCTGACAAATTCTACACATACTCCCAGATGCCATGCTTGTAGACAAGTATATGAGTGATCTGTGTTGTAACTACAGTCTGCACCTCTTACCTGTTATAGCTGTGGAGTAAATCTTTGTTAACACTACCTGGCAAATTCTACACATACTCCCAGATACCATGTTAATGTTATACACATACCTAACACATACCTAACAGTCCATTATTCCACATACTCTGGTCAAGGCTTGACAGGATGCAGGTATTAATGTGACATATTTTGGAATAGCTGTCATGCACTTTGAGTGAGATGCTACAATGAAAGGTTTGTTTCCATATGCATTCTCTTTTTATGTTCAGGTTTGATTATCCATTATATGTTAGTATAAGTTGCCTACATTCCTTGGATCATCACATTTATTTGTCAGGGGAACAGATTACCGGGCAGCAGATTAGGGCCCATTATCTGGGCATACTGGACAGATCATAACAGTTGAGGGGTTTGACTACTACCTGAACATTCTGTCACAGTCTGTAGAGCTGATGGTTATAATTATGCTTACAGCATACTATCTGAACATTCTAGCACAGTCTGTAAAGTTGTTGGGTCTAATTATGCATACAGCTTTTTATCTGAACATTCTCACAAACTCTATACAGTTGTGGAGTATGATTATGCATACAACTTACTACCACTCGTGGGATTCAAACCCCTGCTGTGTGTGGTAAAGATATTACAGTCAACATCACAGTACACTGTGCTATCAAGGAATTGGTGTAAAGCATTCCAATGGTTTCTAAGTCTCCCTCAGTTGTTTTATATGACTGACCTCTTGGAACTTCCAACATTGTTATACTGACCTTCCTACAGATTTTTAACTGTGTTCAACAGTTTGGGTAAGACAGCTTAATTCAACAGTACTATTTATAGAATGCAACACTACAACAACATATGAAAGCAGAATATACACAAGCACTCCAGGGGTTATACTTTTAATCACTAGATATTACACCTTTTTCCCACGCAACGTATATAACAGTCTTCCTGCCATATTGTCTGGTTTATTCAGTACATGCCATACACAATACATTTTGATACTGGTACAACACTTTCTAGTACTGTTATATTTATTTGTTATGACAGTACGTGCAAGAATATTACTAACCTGCCTCAGGATGCAGCCTTTACAGCCTAGCAGCATGGGCTTGCTGTTTCACAGCCCGCTCATCTGCAGCTGTCGGAGAAATACAGTGATATTTATCCATTACCTATCCATAGTGTACACAAGCTAGGCAATCATTATCTACGTAGTAGAATGAGTACTTAGTGCTGGGGCATCAGCCATCTGCCTGGATTCTTGGATCCACTGGTCCAAGATCACCCCTCCACTGCTTCATGTTTACTGTCACACTCTGTCAACAAAAGACATGGAAGAATTTGCAATTTCCCATCCAATGGTAAAGGTTACATCTAAATAGGGTTAGGGATGGATTCTGTTACACATGGATGGGGGAGCCTATTCCAGAGCATCGGTATCCTTTGAGTCACATATCTGTCTCACCAGCATGCTCTGCTTAAATTACAAGCAAAGTTCAAATATCTGGTTCTAGTGTTTCTCGTGCTGCTCATTTTGCAGATGTGCAAGAACTCCATCAAGGTTGGATCTACTGATGTTTTATCTGCCAAGCACAGATCAGTTATCAACAACCTATAGGAGACCAAGTATAGAGACAGGGCTCTAAGGCGATCTGTGTAGGATAATGAGTTAAAACCCTGGATTCTCTTGATGAGGAACTTCTGTGGGTGTTCCCACTTTTGCATATGCCTAGTCGGGTACATGCCAAAAGAGGCATTGTGTTCATTGATCGGTCTGATAAGGGATGAGTAAAGTGCCACTATAACTTACTTTGACCTGGATGTCACACCATTACTTTGAATGATTTTCTTACTACCTTGGCTATGTGCTGGTCAAAGGCAAGATTACTGCCACCATATTTTCTTAGATCTCTAACTACCAAGTCTACTCTTAGGGTATCTTATAAAAGAAGTGATCTGCCTGGGTAGATGTTTTCCCAAAAGGCACTATCATCCATGTTTTTGCATTGAGTTTTAAGCTATGTCCTTGGCACCAGTCATTTGTCTGTGTTACATCTCTTGCAGGATGTTAGTGTCATGGAGACATTTCTGAAAGCTCTCAATTTGTAGTCATTTGAAACTTGTTGAACCAGGGGGACCTTCATATTAGCCTTGACCTCTAAGAAGTAGATGGCAAACAGGAGTAGGCCCAGCATGGAGACACATAGACCTTTGGTACTGCAGTGGTGACCGGCCTCTTGGTGGAGGCAGTCTCACCAATCCTGACTTCTTGGGTCCCATCTGTGAGTCAGCTGGCAATCCATTGAGTTATGTAGGGACTTGTGCCTAGTTCAGTGAGTTTTTCCTTAACACCTTAGTGAGGTATTGTGTAAAATGCCTCAGCTAGGTTTAGGTAGGCCATGTGCACCTTTTTTGTGTCATCCATTGTCTTGGGTACCTTCTCAAAGAAGTTTACCAGGTTAACTAGGCATGGCCATCCTGTGACAAAACCAAACAGAGATGGGTCATGTCTGTAGGTTGCCAATGTCTCTGCTGAACATTTCCATGATAATTTGTTCCATGGCTTTGCATATTAGACTAGTCAGACTAATGGGTGTCTAGTTTCCAGGGTCAGTTGATGGTGCACCCCTGTGAAGAGGGCTAATCATTGACATCCTCTATTCATTCTGTATGTAGCCTGTTTCAAGTCTGTAGTTGAAAAGTAACTCAAGTGGTCCTGATAGGTCATGTTTCAGGCTACTTAAGATGCAACTTGAGATATTGCTGGGCCACATCAAGGCTGTGTTTTTAGTCTTAGCGAGCATCCCTATGACCTGCTCCCAGCTGATAGTTGGGGTATGTGCTGGTAGGGATTTCACAAGGGGCAGAAGGGGGCAGTGAGTGGTAAAGTCTGAACTGAATTTTATGGCCAACAAATTTGCTATGTCACTCTGCTCAGTTAAATGCTAACATTTACTACCAGTTCATCATACTGCTGCATGTTACTTTTGAGGTTTCACACATAGCTGTAGAAAGCCTTTTGGTTGTTTTTAGCCTGAGAAGCTATCTTGACTTAATAATTGGCTTTGCTGTATTTCATTAGTCCTCTTAGTTTCCTGATTGGCTTTATTAGTGAACTGTTATCATTATGAGAGTTGCTCTTTCTGACATTGGCCATGACTTTTTTCCTTTTGTTATACACCCTGTTAAGAATAGGATTCTACCAGTGTGGCTTGTTTGTGGGGTTTCTTTGGGCTTACTTCTGGTAAGTACATCAGCATCTATGCAGCCATTTACAAGTTTGTTCAGTGTTTCTGTGAATAATTCTGCATAGGCTATTGTGAATTCTGGGTTGGGCAGGGCATTGGATTTTGGCAAACTGTTGCTTAATAGGCTGCAGTTTGCTTTAAAATACTTTCTGACTGTAGCTGGTTTTGCTGGGTTTTCCAAATTGATTTTTATTTTTAATTAGAAAGGTTTCTGACCAGACCTCACCAGTAAGGATGTGATATGAAGGAGGGGTGGTTGAGGCACAGCTCTCTCATATTGGTGAGAACAAGGTCCAGTATATCTGAACCACTGGTTGAAGTGCACACTAACTGATCAAGAGCATTTGTGTTAATAAATTCCAGGAAAAGTTGTGCCTGCAAGTTGGTGGCAGTGTATGTTTCCCAGTCTATAGAGGGCTAGTTAAAGTCTCCCAATAACAGAGTGGTTGGATAGAGAGTGCCTCCAGTAGGTCTAGATAAGAGTTTTGAGATGCTTGAGACATATATGGTGAACTAGAGCTTGCTAAGATATGGTAAGTAATGCACCCAGGGTATATTTTTAGGAATGTAGCAAAAGGTCAAGCCATGAGAGCATTTAGGTTAAATCCAACACAGGAGTGGTATGAACATGAGTTATAGGACCTAAAGACAAGACTCCTAGACAGGAATTATAAACTGAATGAAATGAACACTGCTCTTGAAGAACCCAGTCTATTACGGGCAACTAGAGTCTGTCCATACTTTTCTAGTGCAAGTACCTCAATGACTGAAGTGCTGAGAGAAGAAATAGATGACCAGGTGAAAATACCAATGTTTTATACTCTAGACACTAATAATTTTAAAGATATAATACAGAAACATTGGGATATTCTAAACCTAGATGAGGATATCAAAGAAATAGTAGGAGAACGACCAAATTTCCTCTTTAAAAACAGAAAGAATTTGAAACAGCTCTTGTGTTATCCAAGGAATATGGGAAAGAAAAATACTGACAATATGATATCTGGGACGGAACCCTGCAATAGATGTAACTTTTGTAGTCACATAGACACCAGAACTCTTTTTATACACCCAGTTATACTACAATAACACAGTTTTTATACGAATGCAGACTGTCAGACAGAACATGTGGTTTATCTTGCTCAGTGCACACTCTGCAATGCATTTTATGTTGGTAAAACTGATAGGAAATTGAGAGAGAGAATGAGAGAACATCTATATACGTATAAAATCTGAACACAATGCATTAGCCAGACATGCACTAGAAGTAGGCCCACTACATTGTTTCAAGTTTACTGTCATACAAGTTATTACTCCCAGTCATAGAGGAGGAGATGTAAAAAATTTCACAGAAGGCTGCGAGACTAAATGGATCATAAAGCTTAGAGCGGACAAGAGACTGGGACTCGATGATAAAGTACCCCTCAAACCGGTTCTAAAAAACAGGAGACTGAAGTCCATTAAATAACACCCCCCCCCCCCTTTTACACACACACACACACACACACACACACACACACACACACACACACACACACACACACACACACACACACTTTTTATATATGTACATTTATTTATTCATGTCTTTTATATATATATATATATATATATATATATATATATATATATATATATATATATATATATATATATATATATAATGTGTGTATGAATTGTTATTTATTTATTCAGCCTTCACCTACAAATATATTTTTTATATTTTGCATTTAGATGCAAGGCATCATTTTTGAAAGTGTTTTTTACTGACTTTACATACTGCCATGATAATTTCATAATGACAAGAGATGTTTTAAGGATCGTTTTTAACATGGAAGAATTTTGTAAGAACATTAATTATTACAAAAATAGTGTTTTAGGTAGCGATATATATATATTTATAGTTCAGGAAATGATGTCAGCATGAGTAATTTTACTGAATCAATGAATAATTCATGAGGAGGCCATATAAGAGAGGCTGTATGTATGCACACATTTGTATTTGTTTGGTCTGAAGAAGCCTTATAGGTGAAAGCGCTTACCATTTTTGTCAATAAAAGTGTTTTTTCGATTATATGGTGTGATTAACAGAATTGTGTTTGCACCAGGAGATTTATACTACAACAGTGGAGAGACTTTTTATCATCTAGAGATTTTTGGCTAGCTGTGATTTGTTCCTGTGGATGTCCTATACCTTCTACATTATTTTAATTTTTACATCGCTGGAACATTTACTCCATGGTGGTGCCACTTCATTTTACTAACCTTGAGGTATACTTGCTGCCACGGTAGATTGGGACACCTCCACCATTAGTCCCTGTCTTTGCAACTGAGGTCTAAATGTGTGGAAGGCACTATAGCCTTGCACTGCCAGAGTCCTTTCTTCAGCTTTAAACCACTTCTCAATAATGGCATATACATCTATATTCTCTAGGCTGAGAACAGCTTGAAGGGTGTGGAGTTTCTTGTTAAGGCTCCTAGCACTGATCAATAGCACCTTTATATTCCTTTGGGATTCATTTGCTGTATTGATATCTTGATCACTTTGGCTTTGCCTAAAGAAGACTCTAAGGGGGTCAATAACATTTTATCAAAAATCCAGAAGCCCAGAATGGACAAGTGAAGGCCATCTTTGGCAAAGCATTGTGGTCTGTTGACTATGTCCTCCCACGATGACAGATATTGAATCCCCCTGCTCTGACACCAGAAACTAAGCCATTTGTTAAAGTCAACCATTTTTTTTTCATACTTTAACATCATGCTTGGTGAAGCTAGAATGATGCTCAGTTATAGACACATGCCAGTCTGAGAAACATATTCAGAGATGTCCATAATCTCTCTCTTCATATAATCCATAGGATTGTGTCTCAGGTCATTTACACCCCCATGGACCATGATAGAATCATATATGTCCCTGTGGTGCAATTACATGAATGCATGTGCAACTTGGCGAGGCCTGGCACCAGATAAGCAACTTACAATAATCTTCTCCTTGTCCGATCTGGTAAGGGAGGCATATGTGTGTGTCATGCAATGGATCTCCCTATGGCAAGAGTCCTAAGTAAATCGCTTGCTTGTCTTTTGGGCTTTGTTTCTGGAGGTCCACTGGGCAAGGAAACTGACTATGTACATCTCCTGCATACTGTGTTTGTTTCTTTTAAGATTAAAAGGTTGTCAGTGATCATAAGACAATTGCTACATTGTATCAGGGTGCTCATATATACCAAACTAGCTATTGAGACATCAGGAAATTGCATATCCATTTGTCCATAAGGATATGGTATTAGTGCTATCTGATGTGCAAGCTAGCTTCTCTGACCTTGGCTTTGTGTAATATGTCACTAAATTGCAGGTTATAGTCCCAGTGCTAGTTTTATAGGTTAACTTCTGTGTTTTCCAACTCAGATAGACCAGGCCACGATTTACTGCCACTAGATGGACTATCCCAGTCCTCTTAATGTGAAAGCACAAAAAAGTTGCTTGAGAGTGTATGCTACCACAAAACAACTTTAACAAACTAGCTAGATAAGTTGATTTCAAGTCAATCATACCAATACCAAGAGAGTTTGAGCAAATGCAGTAATTTTAGCCTTAAATACAGATAAATGCACAAATGAAACAGGAAATGAGTAGTTGATCACTAAAATATCTTCTGGAAGCATGATTTGTAAGTACAAGTACTTAGTTTGTGCCTAGATGGCATGTATGCATGAAAATCACTTCAGAGGCTCAGATGAGAACACCAAGTCTTGCTGAGCTCTGTGAGAATCAGCCAAGAACCTCTCAAACATACCGAATTTATACAGGAACTTAAAACAAAGGAAATTATGTAGCATCACTTTAACAGGGCCACATTTGCAGGAATACAACAATTAAGTACTAGCAAAAATACAAAATAGCAACTTACACAGTAACATTGTCAGTAAAGCTTCTCAAACATTCAGTTCTCAGCAATCAGCGAACAGTACACTATCAGGGGTACTTGAAAAAAATTTTTAAAGTGCAAAAATCATCATTTAAGCAGTGACATTAAATGAAGTGCAAAACAGTAAAATAAATATTTTATCTGCCAGGGGTGGCACAGGATTTATTTAGGGCTCTCTCAGAGTGTAACAAGGATGCTAAGAGGATGGGAGATTTGTGAAAATGACAATTTGTAGTAAAGGAAGTTCGCTAAAGAGCAATACTTGTTTGCTATGTGGGCTCTCAGCTTGACGGATCTATGTAAAACAGTTGGTGTGAAAAGTACTTGTTCAGCTTACAGAACTAACAACAGCAATCAAATAGGCAGTTTATCATAACGGGTGAAAGCCAGAGACACTGGCTTTTAAAACAACATCAGTAAATGATAGGAGGGTTAGGGAAAAATTCATGGTGATGTAAGAAGCCAGACAAGCTTGTCATTCACAGTATATCGGGTCAGCATGTGAACCAAAATGGCATTGTTTGTAAGCATGGGAAAATATGATGTTCTAACAGCATTTAAAGCTGTTTTACCTTCTGCCACTGTTGTTTGCTAGCTGGTACTGACCACTGTTAATCCCTAGCATTTCATTTGATCTTAGCATGGCTTAGTGGTGCTTAACAAAAGATTGTTGGTACATTTCTGAAGCAGCAAGGTGCTTAACAAGCTTTATTTTTGCCCATTTCTGGAACATATTCTCATGTTCCATATACTACAAAAGCTTCAATGCATTCATCATCTATAGCTTGTAAACATCTGTGGAAGCATGTCCTTTCATGTATATTTCTTTCTGGCAGAAATGTTAATTGATTTGTATGCCAACACTTTCCTGCCCCCTGAGAATAAAAACAAACCATAAACTCCCTCCACCTCGATGATCATGGAGTATAACACAGTGGGCTAAATTCATTAAGCCTTGACTAAATGTACTCTTAAGTGTATATGATCTGTATTCAAGAACATCCCTACAACATTTTTGTATGTTCTAGTCACTCAGAAAGATTATACTAAGTGTACAAGAAGTCTGCACTTTGCAATAACCTTTATGAATCCCCAATAGTATTTAAAGCTGCAAGAAAATCAGGATGAAAACTAAAATTAGGAGGAAGAACATATGAGTTATGATTGTGTTGTCTGTTCACTCAGAATGGTGTACACTTACCCCTGGATTCTACAAGCCTTGCACAGCATGCAGGATCAGTGCAGGAGCTCCAGCAGACAATATGTCTGCCATGCGATACAGGAATAGCCTGTAGGGGTGTGCACTAATCCTGCACGGACTCAGCCCCTGTATGCAAATTACCCCATTTGCAGGAGAAATCCATGCAAATGAGGTGAATTTGCAATCTAGGAAGCTGGAAAGTGGCCGTGCAGGACTAGTGTAATCTGTAGAAATGTACTCCGCCAGTAACTGAGTACATTTCTGCAAATTCCAAAAGGGAGCCGTGACAGCTCCAAATAAAGGGTGCATATCATTCAAGAAGCTTGCCAATGGCCAAGTATAAGGCTACTGGCATTGCAAACAGATGAAAAAATCAACTTTTATTTTTTTTTAGCCGATCTCGCCTGTTTAAGGGTAGGACAGCAGTGTGCAAACGGGATTGTGGAGAAAATAAACCTAAAATAAGCATTTTAACTAAAATCACTATTCTGCCATTATAGTCAATGGCAGACAGAAGACAACATGGCCAGTGAGTAGTGGTTGCTAAGGGGGGAGGCTCAGTGTGAGACATGTAACTATGCATTAGCAGGCAATCCTATGCAAATGAGGGGAATGATAGTGAATCCCACATTTCCCCAGCATGCTAGTCATCTCCCAACAGTGTAAGAGCAGGAATAGCTTGGTGCAAGCCTTGGAGTTAGCTGACATCATAGGGGTGTGTGTCAGGTATACTGTAAGCAGATTGGAGCCCTGTGGCTCAGGTTTTGCCCCTAGCTTAGCACAGCTAAGCAAGGGCATGTGTCTGAGTCTGCCTAGCACTCTTTACATTGCCTAAGCGGGTGTACTCGCCGTGCACCAGTTTTCAAAGAAAAAAAAAAGTAAACCAGGAAAAAGCAGCTGTGTGCACATTTGAGCACTGTGTTTGCATGGCACATCCCTGGGCTTAAGCAGGAAGGCAATGGGAAGGGAAAACAGTAGTAGGAAGTTAATCAAGGAGAACTAGCATAGCTGGCAGGTGAAATGTATCAGAATCACCCAATTACACAGTCAGCAGATCAGCCCAGCCCAGCCCAGAACACTACTATAAACTATGCAAACACCTACCACTCTGGTTTTTCCCATACTCGACACCACCGGTGTATACAAATGGGGAACTTTTAACAAACAAAACTACAAAATGATAGGGTCTGTAGCAGGCATCATACAAGAGCAAGAGGCTGAGGGTGGCGAGGATGTGAATGCTGCCGACCAACCCACAGTGAGGAGATGGAGAAGAGTGTACAGACTCAGGGTAACCAACCAGCGGCTACATTAGCTGGAGATAGTGGAGCACTATAGGGTGGACAGGGACCTCCTACAGCAAATTGTTGAGCTGTGCCGGCCAATCCTAACACACCGAACTGACAGAGGGGAACCCATCCCAGTGGATACCAAGGTATGTGTAGGCCTAGGGATACTAGCCACAGGTACCTCCCAAAGCTCAGCTGGGGATATAATGGGGATCTCACAAGCCTCAGCATCCAGAGTATTCCACCAGTTCCTGGATGCCATGTCAGCACATGCCAGTGAGCACATATATTTCCTCAACACCCGTGAGGTGTTGTCCAGCAATATGCATCTCTTCCACCACATAGCAGAATACCCTGAGGTAGTGGGTGCTATAGACTGCATGCACATATGCATCAAAGCACCACCCAGTGATCAGAGTAGGGTCTACATCAACCGCAAGGGCCTCCCCTCCATCAACTGCCAGGTTGTGTGCGATGCCCAGAGAATTATAATGAGTGTGTGCTGGCTGCCCTGGAAGTTATCACGATTCCCAGATATGGCATCTGATGCAGTTGTACCAGAGATTTGCCAATGGGGAATTCCCTATCGATCACCTAGTGGGGGATGCTGGTTACAAACTGGAGCTGTGGCTGATGACACCCATCAGAAATGCATACATACTGGAACAAGTACACCATAATGAGGCACACGCACAGACCAGACTTATAATAGAGTGTGTGTGTTTGGGATGCTTAAGTCATGGTTCTGGTGCCTGGATACATCCAGTGGAACCTTGCAGTACTCACCAGCTATATGTACTCAAATTGTTATGGTATGTGCCATGCTACACAATATGATCCTGCGGAAACAGCTGCAGAAGGGACAGCACTGGGCAGGGCCACACAGCCCCCCACCAATGCCAAGGCCTGCACAGGCACAAAGTGACTCAGAGGAGAAACAACCTGAGCCGGCCCCAGTAGGCAGATGGAGGCATGGCCTGTACACCCTGGCCTTGGCAAAGAGGCAATGCATAGCATATACACTGACACAGTATGGACCCAGGGAATGACGCCTCACTCTGACTCGCACATACAGCAAAAGGGATGCCAAACATAACACTACCTGTGCTCAGCCATGTATAGGGAGTGTAGTATGTGCATTTGACATAGGCAGCCCTCCAGTACCATCCTCAATACTGGCACACCCACAAGGTAAGTCACACCCACAAGGTAAGTCAATCAACTTACCAATTGCCGAATGGAGTAGAATGTGTCGTTATCTCTATCTGTGGTATGGATGTGAGCATGCAATGGAACTAGGTGGCTGAATGGTATGCCAGCAGATACTAGACACCCATAGTTGCACCATGACATCTGCAACAAATACTGGAGTCACCACAGTAGCCAGTACTACACAGGGTGACAAAACCCACTGCAGGAAATGTGCTGGGTGACATGTGTGTCCATATAACTCACACATGCCAGTCAGGGAGGTTCACATACCTAACAACAGTCTCAGCCAGCAGGACAGGTGTAGACAAACACAAACAGAGCCTGGGCTATGGCCTCTGAATGATACCTATGTGTAACCTCCCCCCAAGGCCTACACAGACAGACTACAGCAGGTCAGGAAGTGGGATGTTAGTTCTGAAGGGTAGGAAGTCAGACACTAATATGTAGGGCAACCAAAGCTAAGACCTGTAGTACACTGATATGCCTCTAGTCACCATGATAGGTTAGAATACAGAATGAAATGGAGTACCTGACATACCAGTACAGTCATAGCAAATGTGTACAATTACCAGGTGTGCCCCGCATCCTATGTAGACATGTAGAAACAGTAAGGTGTGCCCCCCAATGATGTGTAGAAATGTAGAAACTGTCAGGTGTGTTCCCCCAATTCTGTGTAGGAATGTAGTAACATTAAGGTGTGCCTCCCAATCCTGTGTAGAAATGTAAAAACATTCAGGTGTGTCCCCCCACAACCCTATGTAGACATGTAGAAACAGTCAGGTGTGCCCCTACCCCCAATCCAGTGTAGATATATAGTAACAGTCAGGTGTGCCCCCAAATCCTATGTAGCAATGTAGTAAAAGTAAGGTGTGCCCTCCCCCCATTCCTATGTGGAAATGTGGAATCAGACAGATCTGCCCCTTACCTCAATCCAGTGTAGAAATATAGTGTCAGTCAGGTGTGCCCCCCCCCCAATCCTGTATAGAAATGTAGTAACATGTATGATTAGGTATAATACAAGTGGAGCACAGATGCCCAGAGGTGGCCAAGGTAGCAGGATAGGTTGTAGCATTAGCACAATATGCAGGTCTGTGTGTGTTAGGATGGTGTGTGTTTCATAATGTGTGAGAGTGGTTAGTATGTATGCATGTTGAGGTAAGACCTGGTTGCCGTTGTCCACTACTGCTGATGACAGGGACAAGCCCTCACAACTGCAGTGCTAAAGACAATCCCCAACAGTATAACACATGCATTTCACAGTGACACAATATATACTGTATGCCTGTGTACTGCTTGTATGGTGCTTGGATGGCGCAGTGGTGCAGCGGTAGTGTTGTCGCCTCACAGCAAGAGGTTCTCTGGTTCAATTTTCAGCTGGAGTGCCTTCTATGAGGAGTCTGCATATCCTCCCTATGTTCATGTGAGTTTCCTCCGGGTGCTCCGGTTTCCTCCCATGTTACAAAGATATAGCGTCTTGAGCATTTCTCCCAGGGCCTCCGCTGAAAATTGGCTCATTCCAAGTTGGACTTTCCCGGTTAACAAATGTAAAATAAAATAAATGTCTACCATGTCCCACTGCATAAACTGTGAACCAACACTAACACATATCTGTGATGAGGTGATACCCTTAGGGATAGTATCAGAGAATGTATAATGTATGGAAGAGTTTAGAGTAACAGGTGGGGGGGGTGGCAGCATGGACTGTGCAGGGTCCAACACCAACCTGTGTGCACACACTATCCCTGGCTGCAAACACAAAAATGGGTGGCTACACACCTGCCTGTACACCACAGTAGGGTTAATGTCATGACCCATGGCCCCTGCCTCTGGCTAACCTGTGCGAATCTGTACAGCTGTGAGGCATTGCCACAGCAAGATAAGCCCATACTGTCATGTTTATGGGCGGCTTAGAAATATGGAATCCTCTGCCAGCACTGTTCCAATGTGTAGAACCAGATACACAGACCCTGCACCAATGGCATAATTTACCATGAATAACAGACACATCTGCAGTCACCCATGTCCCCCAAGACATCACTGTGAGTAGGAATGTCCCCCTGACAGTACATGAGGACAGAAAACATCACTGTGTACAACAGTACACATGTCTGAATATCTCTGCTAACAGCAGTACCATGCACAGACACAATCACCTACAGTACACACTATCAGCTGCACAGTTTGTCCCCATATTGCTAAATGAATGATGGATACCCTGCAAAAAGAGTATGTTACGTGTAGGTGTACAACACAAAGGTCTGTACTGCAGTACAAACTACCTGGAATCGATCACACACATTCAATACAGAAGAGCATACTGGGCATGCTGACACACTTAAACAAATGAAGCCCATGTCTGCAAACAACAGTGGACCACACATATCTGGCATTTGCAGGTTTTAGTGCATACACTCCTCAGTATGCACCAGTCATGCCTTGCACACACAGTAGATAAAAATAAAGACACATATCCAAGGACAACACACTATAAGCCAAAAGTAGACGTACATAGATGTGTGGAAGAGAGTGACTGTGACAAGGAGCCATCCATTATGCGGCCTGTCCCAGCCAGCACACAGCCAAATGGCTAGAACCACATGAGGTGTAACTGTCACTCACTGTAGACATTAACCACCAGTATCTGTCAGCATTACAGACTATGTGGTGCAAGTGCTAGCTGTGCAACATGACTGTACAAGGGAGTAGTCATCTAGCAGCTGTATACACATACCTGTGGAATATAACCCTGGGTGTGCCCGCATGTGGTGTGTCAGCCTCTAGATAAATGGGTTATGGCCCATGCACACACACTGCCCTCCCCATAGCCCTATGATGACAAGCCTGGTGAGGTCATCCACTTTGAAATACACCATTGGGAAAGCTGTAGCCCAGTAATCTCCATAATGCATCCTATAACTGTGTACTGCTGTAGTGTGATAAACTACTTAGGTAGAAGTTCTAATCCTAGACATAGCAACTGTGTGTGTGTCCCTGTCTGTGTAAAGAGCAATGCTTTCTAGGCTAGTCACACTCACTACAATTCAAATGCCCTACTTCGGCAAGGCTGCTGATGTCATACACTGTGAAATACACTTTTCTAAAAGCTGTAGCTCAGTAATCTCCATGCCGTGTCATATAACTATGTACTGCCATAATGTAATTAACTAGTTAGGTAGGAGTTATATTCCCAGACATGGCAACTGTGTGTGTGTGTGTGTGTGTGTGTGTGTGTGTGTGTGTGTGTGTGTGTGTGTGTGTGTGTGTGTGTGTGTGTGTGTGTATGTGCACCTCTGTCTGTGTAGAGAGCAATGTTTTTTAGGCTAGTCACACTCACTACAATTCAAATGCCCATGTGTGGTAATCCTGCTGATGTCATTGACTGTGAAATGCAACTCTGGGGAAAAAGTACTCCAGTAATCCCCATGGTGCTTTTTATAACAGATTCATGCTGTTGTGTGATATAGAATTCTGGCATGGGTTCTATTCCCACACATGGCAGTGGTGGATGTTCTTGTGTGTATCTGTCTGTGCAGGAAGCAATGCATTTTAGGCTAGTCACACTCATTACAATTCAAATGCCCTACTTTGGCAATCCTGCTGATGTCATTCACTGTGAAATACACTTTTGGGGAAGGAGTACTCCAGTCATGTCTGTGGCTCATCCTATAACCCGTTCATGCTGTAGTGTGATATAGAACTCTAGAAGGAGTTTTATTCCCACACATGGCAGTTGTGGATGTTTTTGTCTATGTGTGTGTAGGGAGCAATGCATTTTAGGCTAGTCACACTCACTACAATTCAAATGCCCTACTGTGGTAATCCTGCTGATGTCATTGGCTGTGAAATACAACTCTGGGGAAAAAGTACTCCAGTAATCTCCGTGGTGCATCCTATAACTGCATAGTGCTCTAGTGTAGTAAACTAGTTAGGTAGGAGTTCTAATCTGAGACATTACAGGTGTGTGTGTCTATGTTTGTCATTCGTATCCTGTGTGGAGGTAGATGTGAGTGTGTAATAACTAGACTCAATGTGGAGTGGGTTTTGCAATTTTCTTATATGTTGGCCCTAGTATACATCACAATGTCCACCATACAGGGATAACAAGTGTGAAATAGCCAAGAGGCTGGGGTCCAAATCCATACCCCTACATGTGAAATCAAGGCCAGGTGAACAAAGTTAGCAACCCTTGTATTACCATAGAACACACTCAACCCATGTCTCATACACACACACACACACACACACACACACACACACACACGCTTGCCTGTACAACAACTGCTATGTTGGTAGTACCCTGCATATTGCTCAGTGATAGTAACCATGGTGTGATTGCAGTGGGCTACAGAAGGCATGGCACCCTATCCATCACTCCAATAAGCACTTACATGCTGACAGTGCACCTTCCTTATGTTCCCCACTGGACACCTGCAACACCAGTGGTGCCATCAAATGTGACCCACAAAGAACATACCCTGCCTGAAAAACATGCCCTGTATGGACAGATGCCACTGACACCAGGGAATACTGGTATCATGCTATCAATGTAGGTGCAGGGTCATCCTGCTGTCCATTAACAGTTCCTGCCACATGAGGCCAGGACTGACACATCTGTTGATAATCTGTGTGCACAACATGAGGCAGACACTCCAGCTAAAGTTCCACATGTCATTGTACATGCATGTGGGAGTTCTGCTCATCCCAAACACCGTCTATGTCATGGACTAAGGAACACATACATGGCAAGCAATGCACAGCATTGGCCACACGCAATAGTTATCCAGGTGACAAATCCAGACACTACACTCCAGAGCCACACTGCAGACCATTGTCATGTGGCCTGATGCCTAACCTTGTATAGCCATCTGGCACAGTCGACCACTACACACCCATGAAGCAATGCCCCATGCATGTCAGTAATGGCACCCTGTGTCTGTGTGTGTGTTGTACGATGCCTATGACCACATTCACACCCACTACAACCCCCATTGGCATATTGAAGCATGCTGTCTGATATCTCCGTGTACCCTTTGCCCATATAACCTCCGTATGAACCCTGTGGTCCATGTGATACCTGCACAGTACTGTGTTGTAACAATCTCACTAGTGATGAGTTGTATTCCTGGCCCTGCCAAGTGTGTCAATGTGTGTGCGTCCCTGTGAGAGTGTTGATGTGTTGACACTGACACCTGTTCATAGGGACAGCCACGTGTACTACACCTACCGTATAACTACCATAGCACTGTTGCAGATGTCACTCACCATCACATATAAGTTTGGAGGGCTGCTCAACATGTAACCTATGTGGCGCATCTAATAACTGCATAGACATGTGATAGCACTACATAGTCATCAGGGGTTTGATACCCTGTACTGGTAGGTGTGTGATACAAACATGCTTATGTTTTACTCTCCCACCCCTCCCTGACTTATCTTTGCCTCTGTCTGCCTCTTTCACTCCCTCTCTGGTGGATGTGGAGACTTAGACCTGCTTTGCTTAGGCAGTAGCATATGTATTTTAAGTGATGCTCATGATCAGCTGATGGCCTCTGCATGAATTGCAGCCCTCATCTAGCTGATTGCATGTGGAATAGCTGTGGTAACATTCCCATAGCTAATTGCATGGTAACACACTCCAATATCTAGGAACATCATGTTGGTGTTGGGCCTTTTCATTCACTGTGAGCAGGAACTCGATCTGTTGTTTGGTGAACAGCATCATAGATGGATTGGGGATTTACCTCTAACAACATACACTGTTGAAACAGGCCAACACACAGGAGGGGGTGTGCCTGACCTGACTACAGACTGTAAGTGCTGCTATACTGCATTTGGGGTAATTTTGGTTTAACAGTGTGTGTGTGGATATGGCTGCCCTACATGTTTTAATACCTGTCATGTCAGTGCTATGCTTATGAGGAAACCCCCATCTGTAGGGTCATCTGCAGACTGGGCAGTGTGTGGTGCCTTTTTTCACATGTGTTACCCACAGAGCACCTATTTGTGAACTGCAGAAGGTAGTGTGAGGATTGCAGTCTGTAGATGGTGACAGCCGTGAAAGTTACTGACTTCATATCCCTCATAGGACACATGTTGCAACAAACCCTGTTACAGTAGTAACTGTATGAGGGTATCACAGCAACATGTCAATATTGGCCCTGTGCTTGTGCCTCTAGTCACAATTTTGTCACCCTTTGTATGTATGTCATGCAGTAAGAGGTGCATATGTGCTGCAGACCATATTTAGTGACATTATATCTGATAACAAGCCAGTGAGATATCAGGCTGCTACACATGTTATGTATAGTAGGGGTTATATTTGATGACATAACCTGGACATTCTGTGGTTGTGTGTACAGTACTGAGGTCTGCGTACTTATGGTGATTGTTGAGAGTGTGTGTACTGTTAATATGCACCTTGGCCTGTGTACAGACTGTGGTAGATGTCATTGTTCTTGGTCCTGGTCTATCTGATGTTACATGCTGCTCCACTGTATGTTACCCTATCAGCTTACATGTTTGTAGGGCCAAACACACACATGTCCCATACCACAGACAGGCATCGGACCACACTGTGTAGCGGGCCATTATATGTAGGGTTAGTGTGTGAGTGGCACATATCTGTCCATATACTGTAATAATACGGTAGCTTACCATATGTGGCTGTGGCTATGTTCACATTGGTTGTGGTTATGCACTTTCACACAGGTGTCTGTTACTCTGTGCTGTGACATGCCTGTAGAGCCTGCTACATATGCAGGTACATGTGTTTTTCCCCATAGGAAATGTTGGCCAGTGTTGAGCCAGTATGCCTGTAGCCTGCACATTGCTTTGTTACATGCCTAGCAGCTTAGTGTACATACCCAGTGAAATGTCATGTCCAGATACTTGCCAGATATACTGCTGCTGGGCCACCATAACAGTCGTGTATGTCAGACAAAGCAGTGGAATGCAGTACAGATGTATGTCAATAATTAGTGGGTAGTATGTGGCCATGACACCTCTGTACCAGTGGTTATTATGTGTCAGGACAGATAGGGGTGTGTGAATGCATAACCTATGGGGGAAATGTATACCAGTAAGTACATGTTATACCCATCTACATGGCTGTTAACATCCACATTGTCAGGCTTGACCCACATGTCTTGCTCTAAGGAGTTCTGTGTATACCTCTGTCCTGTCCAGAGTGTGTCAGACTGTCCACATATATTGGGCTATATCTCTGCTGTAGTAGTCTACAGGGGCATTACTGTGCTAGCAGTGGTACTGTACTATGATGTCCTTAGGATGTCTGTCAGTAGACAATGGCGCACATGTTGAAAGCAGATGTGACCTCCCACACACACCATGTCTGTGAAGACAATCCCTATTACAGTAGCAATAGTCTACAAATATACCTGCAATACATACCTGACATTCCCTTGCACTACGAAGTTGGGACTATAGGAGCTGAGGTAGGGCTCCACTCCATGTTCAGGACATACGGTGAGCATATAAGTACCTATAATTCTCCAGATATCTATATAGATATATACACATATACATATCGACATACATAGATGGATATGTATATGTACGTAGATATACATATAAACACTCAGATATATACACATACAGAGCAATATATGTCTACACATATACAGATAGGGATACGTATGCACATATATATATGGATATCTACATATATATTGACAGTAGTAGGTATATCAGAATAGATATGTATGCACATATACTTATAGATATCTACATATATACCAACATAACTAGGCATATCTGTACACATAGAATGTGCATACATATATAGCTATATATACATATAGCTATATATACATATATGTATATCTGTATATACATATATCTATATATACATATATGTATATCTATATATATATATATATATATATATATATATATATATATATATATATATATATATATATATATATATATATATATATATATATATATATATATATATATATATATATATGTATATGTATATACGAAGAGATGTACACATGGCCATATATATGTTGCACTATACAGATGTATATACAGACATATGTATGGGTATACATGTGTACGTACATGTAGACATATATAGATTTACTATATGTATACAACCATATTCCTATCATGAGTAAACCTCACAGTTGTGTATACCCTCCCAGATATATCTCACTGTATGAATCTGCTATGTGTACATAATGATAAAACAACATATGTGATGCAACAGTCATATTAATAACAAGGACTACACAATTTAGGAACTAAAGGCAATTGTTCAGTACTACTCAATATGTGTTTTGACATCTATATTGATAAAACACCAGCTGTCTTCACAGTGGTCATGGGGTAGTGGTTAAATGCTGTGACTTCAGGGTCCTGGGTTCAAGACCTGGAAGGGCTGTTCATTTTGTTGCTGGGCAAAACAAGGGTTGTCGGACAGAGAGTGGTTAAGGCAGTTTTGAGCAGCTTTAAGTGTGTTTGCGCAGAGGTAAGCACTGCTAACTTCCGATTACAGTTCCTTATACTCAGTTAGCTTCTGAATTGCTTAACCAGTGTAGGTATTTCTTACCCGAGTGCAAACAGGCTTAAACCCACTTACTGCCACTTAAAAGTGCTTACTCCCGCTTATCCCCATGCTAATTTCTTTAAAAGAAAAGAAAAAAGGGTTGATAGGAAAGTGGTGAAAAAGGGACAAAAAGAGGGAAAGACAGTAGGGAAAATAGCTAGGGATGTGCAGGAAGGGTGTGGGGAAGGTCCATAGCTGCCCATTTCTTCTACAGCAACAGTTGTGCATATACACTGAATTTGGAGGTAGATTTGGACACTCAAACCCCTAGGAGAGGAGTGAGGACAACAGTAATAAGTTGTGATGCCAATTAGACCAGATTACATGTGTCCAGTGGACAGCTATGTATGGGATGAGATTTTTTGGAGGGAAACAGATTGCCCTTTTTTATTTTTTTTTCAGGTGAGAGTGGAATGTTGGGGAGGGATTGTAGTTATATATGGGGAGGTAGATTGGGTAGGCTAACATACAAGACAACAAGGCGCATACAGGGGTGGTATGTGACACCTGTGGGGGCTAAACACCTTGATGGTGAGGGGTGTTGAAAAATCAGAAGCCCATGAGCCCCATAGTGGAAACAGTGGTACTGAGGTCCCCATCCATGGGCAGTCATGACTGCACCTTTACAGCCCCG
Source organism: Protopterus annectens (assembly GCF_019279795.1). NCBI lineage: Eukaryota > Metazoa > Chordata > Ceratodontiformes > Protopteridae > Protopterus > Protopterus annectens. The sequence goes on along the minus strand of NC_056727.1, from coordinate 580,711,047 downwards.
AAGGTGGCTGTGCTGGGGGCTGAGTCCCAGAGCCAGGCTGACCATCTAGTCGTGATATGTGGCCCTTGAGCTGGCGTAGCAGATCACCGAATTGCTGGTTGAGCTCACGACCCAGACCTGGCGATGGGTGACAGGTTCCTGTACATGCCCGCTCCCAGGGGGTGTGAGCCCCATCACCTGGGGCAGTTCCACCCAAAGGTGGTGCAGGACCAACAGGCAGGGAGGTCCCGGGTTGGGCCCCAGACATGCTGGTGCCCGGTGCCACGGCCAGCTGAGGTGGGACAGGTGGGTCCGCTGGGACTGGCCTTCCCAAATGTGCTATAGTGTTTAGATTTTAGCATCATATGTGGGTTAGTAATAATCAGCACATTCCAGGGTTAGGTATAACAGCATGCATAGATATTCCCATTAACCCATATGCCAGATATAGAACAGTTGCATAGCAAACAGTACACATGCATATATGGGACCACAGTGGTAATATGAATAGCATGCAGGTACATTGATGGCACCATGCCACCAATGTTGGAATAATTCAATACAGCACATTCATGGAACAATTAAAATATTTATCAAACAAAAGGATGTTATCAGAACATTGGAGTCATTGCATACCGTTTGGGGTTGGTATGTTGTTTATTGTTGGAGATATGATGAGGGGGGTGTCAATTAACAACTAGTATATTCCTGTAGTCCACATTACTTTCCTACTCAGTGCTGTTATCTGTACCTTACAAGTCTTACTACACTACCCTATAGCCTTAGTTTGGACAGTGATATGGCTGATGTCATCATTATACATGAACTGGTTTTACCTGCAGTATACACCTCTTACCTGGTATAACTGTGGAGGGAATGTTTGTTAACACTAACTGTTTCTACACATACACCAGGATTCCGGGTTGATGTTGTGCACATAGCAATCCAACTCTTTCTGCACAGCCTCTGGCCATTATTGACCATATGCAGGTGTACCGGGATATATCTACTATTGCCTTCTTCAACTTTTAGTGACTTGACACACACACACACATACATGCTTTCCTAGACAGTTATATTATATAGCACAGTGTGGTTGACAGTAATCAGTGATACTTTATTATTCAGAGAAATTGCAACACTTACAATTCCCTATCATTCCAGAGTAAACAGTACCAATACAGGGTTTATTGTTTTTATTTCTCAGCACAGTGTTCGTATCCGATGTACCTGTGGGAGCAATGTTTGTTAGCACTACCTGAATGTTGCCACACAAAGTTCCAGATTACACATTAGTATTATGCACATGCATCTCACTCAGTTACTATACACACTCTGGTCACAGCTTGCCAATATGGGGGTCTAGATAGGACATACTTGGCTTATTTCTCTCCTAAAGGTTTTGGGAGTTGCTACAGTGACAGGTTTGTTCTCATAGATGTTTGACAATCACTTGTATTCCCTGTTTGTTGGCTAAACATCTGGGATCATCCCACAGAGTTACAAGGGGGACAGGCAGCAGATATGGGCCCATATACTGGACATTATGGTCTTATCTGTACAGTTGTGGGTATGATTCTGCATGTAGCCTACTTCCACTCCCAGGATTCAGACCATGGCTGTGTCTGCTACAACCTAAACACTATCCATCAGAGTTGTGTGTGCTATATAGATATTGCTGTTTATCTCCTATCTCCTATCTGCTTTCTGTCTTATAATTCTCCTGTGCTTTTACATTCTGATGTTGTATTACAACACTCTTATACAGATTTCCTAGACAGTTATATTTTGTAGGACAGTGTGGGTGACAGTGATGAGTAATACCTCATTATTCAGAGCAACTGAATCAGTCACAATGCCATACAATACAAATGTAAACAGTACCAGTACAGCGTATCATTCTTGTATTTCTGGGCACAGTGTTGGTATCTGACAGACCTGTGAGAGAAATGTTTGTTAGCACTACCTGAATGTTGCCACGTACAGTATCACATTCCACATTGCTATTATGCACATACATCTCACTCTGTTACTGTACACACTCTGGCCACAGCTTGACAAAATGGGGGGTGTAAATGGGACATACATGGATTCTTAGTCTAATAATGTTTTGGGGAGTTCCTAGTGTGCCAGCTTTGTTCTCATAGATGTGTATCAATCAGTTGTATTTCCTGTTTGCTGCCTATACATCTGGGATCATCTCACTGGTTTCCCAGGGGGACAGGTTGACAGGCAACAGATATGGACCACTTTACTGGACTTTCTGGACATATCTTTACAGTTGTGGGATATGATTCTGTATGCAGACTACTACCACTGGCAGTTTTCGAACCATGGCTATGTGTGCTAAAAATACAACAGTTCACATCTCAGTTGCATGTGCTATTCGGGTTTTGTTGTCTGAATTTTCCCTGTTTTCTGTCTATGTGTCTCTCAGTTGTACTAAATGGCCTCTGGGGATTACACCAGTCATATATAGGCATTCCTACACATTCTATTTATGGTGCACGGTGGGGGTAACAGTGCTTAATACAACAGTACTATTACATGAATGCAAATGTACATTACTATATGATACCAAAGTATACACATGCAGTCCAGCAGTTAGACCTTTATTGTCAGGCTATTACGCTTTTATTTACATACATACTATATGAGTCTCTTCCTGCCATATTCTGCGGTGTGTGCAGTACTTGCATTAATCAATACAGGTTTTATACAGGCAATTAATTTACTAATACTTTTAGATTTATTTCCTATGACCGTGCATGCAAAAGTATTACTGATCTGTCTCACATCGCAACCTCTCCAGGCAACTTCCATGGGCCTCCTGGTTTGCGGTCCACTCGATTTCAGCTGTGGAGGACATAAGAGGAATATTTAGCCATACCTATCCATGATATACATGAGCTGGCAATTATTACACACATAGTGGGGTGATACTTACACACAGCTGGGACATCCCCTGCTGTTCTAGCCTGTTGGATCCACTGCTCCAAGAGGTCCCCCTTACACCGCTTCAGGTTGGCATAGTGATGCCTTACCTGCTCACCAGTTCAGGGTATGCCAGTTGCACTGGTGAGGTCACGGGTGAGATGGTCCCAGGCTTCCGCCTTATATTTGGAATCCTGGTACTGGCCCTGCAGCAGTCTCTGCTCATGGTGTTTGACAAGGAGTCCTGCCATGACTCTATACTCCTGGATGCAGCAGCACTGCGCCCGAAAGCTCACACCCTCTCCCCTTCCTGACAAGGTGCCTGCAAGGGAAGCTACAACCAGTTATGAGATGTATTCCTGCCTGTTGGATTTATGTAGGGCTGGTTTCCCACACTTTCTGTGATTGGCCAGCTTTGAAAGGCTAAGCTATGGGCAAACCTGCGTACCAAAGGTTGGCATTGTTTAAAGGGATATAACAATGAGCACATTGAGTTAGCTGGCCTACGCATTGCTTACACCTCCCAAGCTCGCCTGTGCAATGCTTAACATTGCTTACATTAGACTTTGCATTATATCTTCTTTTTGGCATTGATTTATTACTTATTACATCTTATTTGTATGCCTGGTATCCATGATTCATGTGTACGTACACTGTATGGGGTCCTTGTGTTTTATTGGGGACTTCAACACTCTATTACAATTACACCTCACTTCTGGGCTTACTGCTGTACTCCATTTCACATATTTATGTTATGTAGTGAGTTACTGAACATATGACTGCATACTGATTCCTTTCACAGGTTCAAATTGATTTTACTATAGTGAGAACTTGTTTGCTGATACCTCAGTCTTTTTTACTGCTGTGATGGCTTGGTGGGTACATACTGTGACTATAGTGTATAGGGTCCTGGGTTCAAGACCTGAAAGGCTGTTTATTTTGTTGCTGGGCATAACAAGGGCCATTAGCTACAGAGTGATTAAGGCACTTTTGAGCAGTTGTAAGCGGGTTTGTGTGTGTTTGCACGAGGGTAAGCACTGCTAACATCTGGTTAATGATGGTTACAGAGAGTTAGCTTCTAAATTGCTTAACCTGTGTGCGCATAGCTTACCCCCACGCAAACGGGCTTAAACCCACTTACTAGTGCTTACATATGCTTACTACTGTGTATTGGTGCTTAAATTGCTTACTAGTGCTTTATTCATTATGGCACTGACACCTCACATGTGCATTTAATGCAGTACTCCACTTCACAAATATATGTTATTTAGTGGGTTATGCAACATAAATATTGGTCATAATGTGCTTTGCCATGGAAAATGGAATGTGCTGCAGTGGGATTCAAACCGGGAATGCCTGCTCGTATGGCGTATGCTCTGCCCACTACACTATTGTGATGCTGTTTCAGTTGTGTATATATATCTTCCTTGTTATCCTCTTCAGCCATTTAAGCTACATTAACCATAGCTAAGCAATGGGCACACATGTGCACCTACGGTTAGCTTTAATTAGATTTTAAAATAAAAAAGGTTTGTTCATTTTATTTGTAATTACTTGCTGTTGTACATGGGGGGGAATGTTGGTGGGGATAAGCGGACACCTATGAGCGGTCTCGCTTTCTGCTGTTCTTCATTGCGGGGGCGTTTATATTCTGAGAGCTCTGCTTTCAGACATGCCCCCTGCACTCTTACATGCTGCATGTAAGATTGGGAGCTCAGGCAGCGCGCCTCATTAATATGCAAGGAGCACTGCCATCCTATTCCTAAATGGCCGTTTACATGCAGGACTAAGCTAGTCCTGCATGGAAGATTAGTAAATCCAGGGGTCAGTTAGGCATTAATGAATCGCATGGTGTGTTTACCTGAATTTCCTCTGTTACGTTATCCAACTAGGTTACTATTCTAAAGCATGCAAATTTCTACCTCTGTGCTAGACAAATGGTTCTAGTGGGTTAATCTTTGTAATATTTTATAGTTTTCTATGGCTGAATAGCTTAAAATCATCTAAATGAATACTTTATGAGGCAAAACTATGCCTTTTTGGTAACAAAAATTATTTATTCTAAGCTTGGTAGATACAACTTTACTTATTAGCATGTTTTTTTTTACCTGGAATGGCATTTTGTTTTATTTTCTGAATGAGAATATCCCAGTACTGACACCATATCATGACTTGCACCACTGATCATCAGATCATGTTGAATGGCGGAGTCAATAAGGTCAGGATATATCAGTTTTCTATAAAAACAGCAACCCTTATTTTGTGCAAAAATGGCAACATAGTAAGAATGATGTTAAAGCTCACTCATTATAAATATACAATTTGCTTAGACTAGCCTCAGTGCATTATGGGATGCAGTGCTTCTTTAAACAGAAATGCAATATGTTAAATGGCAATGCTACAGTACATATTTACTATATATATATATATATATATATATATATATATATATGTGTGGGTTACTCTTAGTACGTCAAAAGCACACTACATCGAATTCCACTTCTTCGACACAGCAGAACATCAACAAATGAAGAGCCGACATATCCTGCATTGTAAGTTACCATTTGGCCATCCACCTAAACTTTGCCCCATACCCCCGCGGTAGTATGTTCTCTGAGTTGGAATATTAAGTTAGGGAGGGTGGGGGTGAAGCCCCCCACATAGGGGGTGTGGGGCTATAGCCACCCACATTTGTGTAGTCGGTTTAATGGCAGCTTTTCAGTTCTGGATGACAAAACGGTAACTTACTGTGCGGGAAACTTTGGCTTTTCATTTGTCAATGTTCTGCCATGTCGGAGAAGTGGAATTTGATGTAATGGGCTGTCAACGTAATAAAAGTAACCCATATATATATGTGTGTGTGTGTGTGTGTGTGTGTGTGTGTGTGTAAATATATATATATATATATATATATATATATATATATATATATATATGTAGTTCTACTTGAGATGGGCAACTTACAAGGATGTTGACTTTTAGAAGATCAAGCCCTAGGTGATCAAAACTGATTGACTGGAACATCAATAGTGAATAAGATCGAACAATAAGAGTAGGTAGTTATCCAAGATCTAACTATAGCCGGGATGGCATTTTATCCTTTTCTCAGCTATAGTGTGATATTGGAATTGGTGTATTTAATTAGGAGGGTGTATGGGGGTTCGAGGGGCTTACCGCCTGAAAAATACTTTGTTTTTGATTTTCTACCCTTTCAAGTTTTAGGGCAGTTGCTGCTACTGTTGTGGGGTTTTAGTTATGTGACTATGTGGACCCAGTCAATCTTGCCACAGTCAACTTTCTGGTAAGTAAATCTTGTGACATAGATCCATCTCTGTATATATATATATATATATATATATATATATATATATATATATATATATATATATATATATATATATATATATATATATATATATATATATATGTGTGTGTGTGTGTGTGTGTGTGTGTGTGTGTGTGTGTGTGTGTGTGCATGTACAGAATCACGGCAGCTTTACAACACTTATCATCACATTAACCAACATAATTTGTAATAAATAAAATGAACACCAGCAAGATTTGGAGATATCTTAGATATCATGGTAACAACATTATGATCTTTTTGCTCTGCACGCATGGTTACAGTTTATGTTATTAATGCAGATCATAATACTGTCATCTTTAATCTAAGAGTAAAATGAAAGTCAGTTATACACAAATCATGCCACCAGACTGTAACAATGGAAACAGTGATGCAATAAATGGCAGATATAGGAAGTGCATTCTGATGCTCTCTTTAATGGGTCAGATCTATGACATTAATAATTATTGCATCAGGGAATGTATACCATTAAGACAAATACACAATTATATTCAATAGTTTTGGATGGAATCACAAGAACAATAACCTATACAGAGTAAGATTCAATCAACTTTCAAAAACTACCCCATTCATAAAAGGGATTAAAACTAACACGTTTTAAGCTTTCCAGAAGCATTAGAGACTTTAGTGTGATTTTAAAGGCTTAAAACAGTTGTGACATATTGTTTAATAACATCTGAAAATAAAAAAAATGGAGATGACAAATACTTGCAGAATATTTTCCTGGAAACTTTAAAATAAGCAAAGATAAGGGTCAGATTCCTATGTTGAGAAGGGCAGCCATAGGTTCATAGATTGGTACTAGGCTATCAGCCCTAGGGCCTATACAAGCCTAGCCATAACAATTCCCTGGCTTTTTCTTCCCACACTATTTACTTCCCTGGACCCCTGTCTAGCAGGGCAACTGACATGATCCCCGGGGTGAATTTCCTTTCTCCCATCCAATCGTCAAGGTTCCTTTTGAAAAGGTCCAGAGAGGCACTCTGCTTGACATGTTTGGGCAATCTATTCCAGAGTCTGAGGAGTCTCTGGGTCAGGAACCTATCCCTCCAGCATGATTTGTTTATTGTGATGACAAGGTTTAGATCCTTGGAGTGTGTGGCTCTGAGGGATTGGGATTTCTTTAAGTGTAGCATGCCCATCAGCTCTGGGTTTGACATGGCTTTGTATGTTAAGCAGAGATCGCCTCTGAGTAGACGATATGTGACAGAGTATAGCTGGAGTTTTTTAAAGCGGTCAGCATAGGGCATCTGCTTTAAGCCTGTGATTCTTTTAGTGAGGTATTTCTGTGGCCTTTCCAGTTGTTGCAGATGTCTTGAGAGGTACATACCAAACGGAGCGTTGTATTCTATAATGGGTCTAATGAGGGATGAGTACAGTGGGACAATGACCTCCTTTTTTCTGGATGAAAAGCCCTTAGTGATGAGGTGTGCCACATACAAGGATTTCCTGACTGTTGTAGCGATGTGGTTATCGAAGGTGAGACCACTGTCCACCTGTGTCCCTAAGTCTCTTATCACACTTTCGGTGTTTAGTGTACTGAAACCTATATGGTAATTCACGGATACATGTTTTTTTTCCCAAAGGGGATAACTATACATTTCTTGGCATTGAGCTTGAGCCCATGGCTCTGGCACCAAGCATCTGTTTCTGTAAGGCCCTTTTGTAGAGTATCCACATAATTTGAGGATTCAATAATGGCTCCCAGTTTGCAGTCATCTGCGAACTTTGTTAGCCTGAGTCCCTTAGTGTTGGCCTGTACTTCAGAGAAGTAGATGCCAAACAAGAGCGGTCCCAGGACTGAACCCTGAGGTACTTCACTTGTCACTTGTCTGGAGATGGATTTGGAGTCAGCTACTTTTACAGTGTGGGTTCTATCAGTAAGCCAGTTAGCAACCCATTGGGTCACATAGGGATTAATGCCCTGTTTAGTAAGTTTATCTATGATTCCAGATTGGGGGATGGTGTCAAAGGCCTTGGCAAGGTCTAGATAGGCTGTGTGGACAACCTTACCCTTGTCCATGGCTCTGGAGACTGATTCAAAGAAGTCAATTAGGTTCAGGAGACAAGATCGGCCCTTCACAAACCCAAACTGGGTGGGGTCCCATGTTTGAAGGTTGCCAATGTCTTTGTTTATAAGTTCCATGATAATACGCTCCATGGCCTTGCTTGTCAGACTGATGGGACGGTAGTTTCTGGAATCCAAGGTGGATCCCCCCTTGTGGAGTGGGATAACTGTAGCTGTGTGCCACTCATTGGGCACGAAACCTGAGGTGAGGCTATGATTAAACATGACACTTAGGTGAGGTGCCAGTTCATATTGTAGTTCATGTAGTACAGAGCCCGGGATGTCATCTGGTCCCATGGATGCTGTATTCTTAGCTTTGGAGAGTGCATGTTTTACCTGTGTGGCCATTATTACCGGAATTTGACAATCTTCCGGTATTGAGATGGGCAATTTAGGGGGTGATAGGGGGGTGAAGTTAGCACTGAATCGATCTGCCAGGATATTGGCAATATCCTTGGGATCAGTATATTTAATGCCATTCTGTTTTAGCTCACTTCAGATCTGAGCATTGCCATTTAGATTCTTGACATAGTTATAGAATGCCTTGTGGTTGTCTTTGGAATCTTTGGCAATTTTATTTTCGTAACTAGCTTTGGAGGATTTTATGAGGGATCTCAGTTTCTTACTGAGGTTTGTAAGGGAGATTTTTGCATCCTGGGATTTTCCTCTTTTCTGCAACAGTTTCTTCCTTTTGTTGTAAAGTTTGTTTATGGCAGGGGACCACCAGATTGGCTTCCTTTTTTTGGATGAGAGCACCTTGGTTCTATTTGGGATGGCACAATTAATGCATGAGTGAATGTGCTCGTACAGTGCCTTAGTGTAGGATTCAGCAGTTGAACTTTCAGTTCCCGTCTGCATGGGTGTCATGAAGTTTGTCACTTCTGACTTGAGTAGTATGAAGTTAGCTTTGGAGAATTTTTTTATGGAGATTTCCTTACTGGGGAGTGGGGGTGGGATGTGGATGTTAAGGGTGATTAGCTTATGGTCATACCTGACTAACGAGGGGGTGACCATAGGTGTGGAGCATCGATTTCCCATGTTGGTAATGACCAGGTCTAGGATATTGGACCCCTTGGTGGGACTATAGATTAGTTGATCCAGGGCATTGGAATTTATGAATTCCAAGAACCGTTGGGCAAAGGTGTTGGTACAGGAGTAGTTTTTCCAGTTAATGGCAGGGTAGTTAAAAATCACCCAGTATTAGGGTGTTTGGTTCTATCTTAATATTTTCCAGTATGTTTAGAAAGGTGTAGTGAGAATCTTGGGGTATGGTGGGGGATCTGTAGCAAGCTACAATTTGGATTGCAGTCTTACCTAGTGTTAGTTGCACCTGGAGTATTTCAGACGCATTGTGTTGGGCAACTAGCCTGGTGGTGTGAATATCCTTAGTGAATATTGACACTCCTCCACCTTTAGTGTTTTGGTCCTGGTTTGGTGGCCGAAAAGTGTGGTAAGAGTTGTAACCCGGTATTGCAGGGGTGCTCTCTGGAGTCATCCATTATATAAATAAATTATAGCAATTCCTTCCACCAATAAAATTAAAATCTCAAGTTCCTTGGAACCAGAAAGTAAATCTGGCAGCTGATGTACATAATCCGAGGATGTCCTAACAAAACACCTGTTAATTGTTTAAAAAATATTTGCATCTGAACACATCCAATTTATCTATTGCAACAGGCCATAGTAGTAGCATTCCACAAAAGGGGCCAGGGGTTATATCATACCCAAACCATTTAAAATACATCAACCTGACAAATATTCTGTGTATAAAATGTGGAGAGCATCATAATTGAACTTTTCCAAAATGAAAAACAGGATCACCTTCTATTAAAAGAGGGAGCGTCAATACATGATGATGGAAATACAGTCCCTGCAGCATATCTTGCTTGATCCAAGGAGTGTGATGCTGTTCCACATTTATTCCACATAAATGAATAACTGACAAATTTGAAGATGTAAATTAAAAGCATACATAATTAATTGGGCAGAAAACTTATCAAGCAATGGCACATTCCATTAATGCTGAGATTCACACTTGGACCATTTCTTTTTGGACTATTTTTCTCAGATATAAAAGTGTGAAATGTGGTCTATAAATTAAATGCACTGATTACTACAAAATGGGTAACATAGCCCTATCAGTAAAAATGATCTTGTTCTTAAGGATGTTTTACAAAAATACACACCAGATGCAATATTAATTATTCTACCTTTAAAGTCAATAAATGCAGAATTATTACAAAACATTTTATGAACAATAATTTTGCAATCTTCAAAAATAAAAAACATCTGCAGTTTAAATAATTATAGCAAACTAGACAATATAAAAACATTGGTTAAGAATCACTGCACGTTATATGACAATCAGTTAATATTTAGAGAAAATTTAGATGGTTTCTAGAGAAGTTAAGGGTACAAGGTAAAAAAGCAGCAGGCCAGAAACACTGCATTGTCTCTATGTGGTACTTGTTGATTAGTCATTTAAGGAATGCAACTTCGTGACCTCAGAGACCTTAGCACTCTTGGCCTATTTTTTTAAGTTCATGCAAATTCATATTCATTACTTCCACAATGCTATCTGTCAACTTAAGCCTCAGCCACCCTTTCTTCATTTGTCTTTGCTCTTTACCAGCAATGGGACATTCATTAAGAATTCAATCTTAACATTATGTAGCCAGAATACCTGAGTTTTAGTTTTACTATCAGGCCATCCAGTGAGCAGTATGGATTTATTTCTCTCCAGTCTGCTAATGATTGGCTGTAGATTTTCACGAACGCTGAGGTGCCAGCTCGACGTTCAACCTTCAATGAAGGCACGCCCATTTACGCATGTCTTTCGAAGGCCCACCCAACCGCGAGGAGGACATGCCGACTTCACAAAGAAGGCACTCCCCGCTCTCCAGCCGAGAATTGAATGGGAGAACCTCTTGCTGTGAGGCAACAACGCTACCCCTGCACCACCACGGATTACAGGATTTATTTCCTTAAGTATTGACTGATATTGACTGATGTGACCTTCCTGCAGTCCATGAAATTCTCAAATGTTTTCTCCAACACTGAAATTCAAAAGCATTGTATATATATATATATATATATATATATATATATATATATATATATATATATATATATATATATATATATATATATATATATATATATATATATATATATGGTACCTTCATTTCATTGACAGGTTATTTCACAGACAACCAAATCAGCAAGTCCAATTCACTGAAAGTTCATTTCACTGACAACTCATTTCACAATAGTTATGTATGGCCTGTTACCCACTGTAGTGCAATCCTGGAGTTAGAATATATAGTATGGGGGCACAGCCCCCCACATTGGTGTGTATATATATATATATATATATATATATATATATATATATATATATATATATACACACACACACATAAACACATACATATATATATATATATATATATGTATATATATATATATATATATAGATCTATATGTATATATATATATATATATATATATGCACATACATACATATAGATAAAGTTGCTTTGACTGAAGTACAAATAGTTGAAAAAAATGACTGAAGGTACTTTTGACTGAAAAGCCATCTCACTGATTTTTGGGTGAGGGCATAATTTAGAAGGTGTTGAGTGTATTTTCAATCCCCACTTTCATGTTGTACCCCCAGATATGTAGACTTTTTATGATATGTGACAGCACTGATTCACTGTATATGGTGTCTGTTCTTTTCACCACTGGTATGTGACCATGAAGTTCCAAAATATTATAAATCAAAGTATTGAGGCAGAGCTCACAGAACAGGAGTGCAAGGGACTTGCACCACTGCAAAAAAATCTATTTTGTGGTAAATATTTTTTGTAGAATGTTTTAGACAAACTGACTTTTCAGTCTAATGTACCTTCAGTCAAACGAGTTATTTTTTGACCATTTGTATTTTAGTCAAAGTGATCTTTTTTTGAGATGATACATAATTAATTATATATATATATATATATATATATATATATATATATATATATATATATATATATATCAATAACTATATAGCACCAAAACCACTCCACAATAGCTTCACCAGTTAATGGTGCACTCGTTCAGACTAAATTTTCACTCCATGGCATTAACCCTTAAACGTTACACTGAAAAACCAATTAGTATTCTATAAGAAAAGTACTCGGATCAATGGAACCAAAGGAGAAAACTCAACAGTAATCATCAAGAGAATTCTGTATACATATAAATGAGTATTCATAAATGTTGAATGCAGTTTTATACATGTGACGCATGATAACATTCACATACTTAAGCTCAGGTCTATCTGTATTCATTGCGTCTCTACTTCATTGAGATTCATTATAGTGGTCACAACCTTATACTCAAGCTCTTTCAACTCTCAAAGTTTCCAAATCTATTTCTGTAAACAGTCAAAGTAGGCCTGTCTGCAGTTCATCTGAACTGCACCTCTACACCCCTGGATATCTAAATATACCAATTCTGAGACTGCATAATATTGTGGAAAGGACTGATTTCCTAACCCCGACTATCACTTGATCTAAAGGGGTCAGTGATTTTGGTGCATTCCTAACATATGCACTTGTGCTCCCCAACCATCTTTTACCCACTAACACAAAGAGCACATAAAAACTCACATGTCATACACTGACAATGAGAGGTTTCAATTAAACCATTGATGTAAATTTTATGACACATTGAGAATTTATGAAATATATATAAATGATCTTAGTGCCACCAATGCCTCCCCCCCCCACACCAGTCCATACTGTTCATAAAAGAAGCAAACTCCCTGGATATTTTTATATTCCTCTGCATTCATGGAGGAATCCAGGCATCAGCAGGTATGCAAATGAAATCCCACACTTTGTTCTGTGATCCCCTAAAATGCCAGTCACAGAGTGAACTATGAATCAGAGGCTAGTTATTACCGGACTATGACTGTGAACTGACTGTAAGAGAAAAATAAAACGTGTCCCTGATGAGCATGACACATTCATAGCATGCTCAACAATCTATTGCTGAGCAAATACTTCAACAAAAAGACACAAAAAACATACAGAAAATGTCACTAAACATATAAAAAGAGAGTTGCTGTGAGGATTCCTTTGAATGTTGATGGTGCAAAGATTACCAGTCCCCAATGTCCACCCACATATAGTGATGTAGCAGTGCTCCTACTAATGGAAACATATAAGACTGGATCCCCTCATCTCTCATCTCCACTGTAAGCAAATGAAACCAGTTTGACTGTCATGGCCAAGGAGAGTGAAACAATAATGAAGCACCCTTTAGCTTGACAGTGTTGCATGTAATACAGCTGGTGCATGCCTGTTTCATTGTACCACAGTCTTAGATTACACTGTCTTTAAACATCAGCTTTATGTCTGTCTTTTGTTCTCCTTTAGTATCAACAGCATGGAAGAGAGAGATCTCTTTGTTTTTTTCCTTTATTCTGTCATGTAGACCTCAAGGAGTTATTTTCTGTTTATAAATCCTAAATACAATATATATATATATATATATATATATATATATATATATATATATATATATATATATATATACACAGCATTTGTGCAGATTAAATCTGTTAGTGACCGGCATCCACCAGTTTACAATTTCAGAAGCTCACATACTTTGGGTAATGCAAATTTCAGTTCATCAGTTGCACTACATAGCCCACTCATTCCTCATTCAGTTGCGTCCCCTTGCATACCTCTCTCTGCTTTAGGTAGTCACCATCCAGTGCAATATTCTCTGTATACTATTCAGGAAGCCTGCATATTTCTACAACCAATTAACCAGTTTTACCTGACAGTAAGACATTGTCCCATTCGATTCTCAGCTAGAGCATCTTCTGTCTGGAGACATGCGTGAATGGGCATACCTTTGTTGAAGGTTGTGCATCAGAGCTGGCAACTCGGCACATAAAAATCTACTGCCAATCATTAGCGGACCGGAGTTCCGCTGTGGTGACCCCTAACCGGGAAAAGCCGAAAGACACAACAACAACAACCTGGTAGTGTTTGAGATACATGGGATCACTCTAACTGAACATCATATGGTGTGTGTGTGTGTGTGTGTGTGTGTGTGTGTGTGTGTGTGTGTGTGTGTGTGTGTGTGTGTGTGTGTGTGTGTGTGTGTGTGTGTGTGTGTGTGTGTGTGTGTGTGTGTGTGTGTGTGTGTGTGTTTCTTTTTTAAGGAACAGGTAGCTATAGAAATATTTACATTTCTCTAATATGTAAATCATGAGAATTATAGTTTAGAGTCTAAGATGAGGTGGTGTTTCTTGTGTGAATGCAAAATCCACTTGTTACTAAAAAAAACTGTTGTATAAACAGTAATCACAGTTGTCATGCCCCAATAGTCAGTGAGTACACTTTTTTTAACTGGCTGAAAAGGGCTTGAGTTTTGCTGCTATGATGAAAACAGGAATGTACAGTTTACAGCGATGAAGTGTGTAGGATATTAGAATATTATGCATTTAGATTTTCATAGGTAAGTACTAGGCCAGCTGCCCTTGTGGCCATTTTAAGCCTAGCTAATTTTCCTTTCAAAAGGTGAACCAAACCCTGTGCCTTGTGCTTGTGAGGTAAAATTCTTAATCATTATACCAAGCTCCAACCAGATTACAGAATAAAGAAAAATCTTTGGGAAGGAAAGAACCACAGAGGCACAGTGACATAAATAAATAGCCCTTATTAACCTTTGATTATGGGAAAATAAATCAGGGGCAGCTGAACAGAAAGGTAAACTTGCAAATGAAGATGGTGTTGGTTCCATGGCAAAGGTGATATGGTTAGTACTTCAGTCCTGTACTACTGCACCATCTCTAATCTTCAAGTCTATGGTGGGCGCATGACTGAGTTTTCATGCTTGTTGTTCATGGAGACTGGATGGTGACACGAGAAAAGCAATGTCAGCATAACAAATGTTTTAAATTATAATTTTGAAATTTCACTTGCACAGGGTTTGGTTAGGGGTCAGGAAGGTAGGGGATGTATAACTATTGGTCAGATTATTTGTAAGAGGCAATGGCTGTCCCTAGAGGCATAAACAATATCTTAAAAAGGAAGCTGGAGATGCAAGGAATAGAGTGTAACCATGATGTTTTCTTTATGTATAAATCCTTTCTGGCTGGTAGCACTGCATGTAGTTAGTTGCCAATTATAGTAAAATGTTAACACTGCTTATCCAACAGGGGAATTAAAACTAGATTTATTAACATTATGCAAAAGTTAGTATATATTGACAAAATGATGAACAAAGTTGTAAATATGAAGGGGAACTAAGGTAAGATAAGTTAAGCTGTTGGAATTGTGAGCAAGCTGCTGAACGAATTATGAGGAGTAATCAGTGAGTGGCAGCATGGAGTTGTTTTATTCATTAACATTATATGGCTGGAATTGCATAGAAATAGATCTGAATGGGGATATGATTTAATGCAGTTCAAATGAGAGTGAAAGTGCTGATATAATATGTGCTTGGAACTATGGGTAAAGTACCAGGTATTCCATGCTTGGTTCTTCAGAAAGTTTCACTTTATAGGAAGATTTCTCCCTATCTTTGCTTCTTAAATAATCGGTGAACTGGTGTAACAGGAAGGTTTGAGACACCTTGAAATGGGGACATCAGGATGGATCTGCTATGTGCAGGGAAGCAAATACCTAACAAGTCAATTCCACTCTAAAAAAAATGGCCTATTAGAATCTCTATTGAAGTAACAATCCTAAAATACTATTACTACACATTGTATAGGTACAGCACAGATCACACATGCTTTTCTTCATTGCAAAACGACTCTCCTAATGTCTTGGCAAATGCAATTACTTTCTATGCTTCAAAAAGCACGCTGTTAATTTTGGATTCTTTTCTTTCAAAAATGAGAACATAAAAATAAAGAAAAATCTTATGGGAGATCATCCTATAATAAGGCTCATACATAGAACATGTCAATTACTTCCTGGTTTTACATCCTGTTTCTAAGCACATTCTCTATTCATCTAATGCCTGTGTTTTGCCAAGTCTCAGCACTTCCATGTTTATCTTATAAAGTAGATTATATTCAGAAGTTGCAATGAGTCTGTCTACTCAAAGCATCAGTTTCTGATTTGCCTGATCACACATTTAATGTTGTGAGGTCAATAATTTATCATTTATTTATTTAAGATTTGTTTCCTGTGTACAGAACTGGTCATAT
Organism: Protopterus annectens; assembly: GCF_019279795.1. NCBI lineage: Eukaryota > Metazoa > Chordata > Ceratodontiformes > Protopteridae > Protopterus > Protopterus annectens. The sequence continues at coordinate 580,694,475 of NC_056727.1, read as the reverse complement.
TAGATCTTTTGTAGCCCTGACTGGCAGTTACAATAAGTTACTGAATAACACAAAGGAGTATCATTAAATTTAAGACAATACATAATAAGATATGATAAGAAAGAATACCTAAAATAAGAAACATTGTAAAAATAATCTGGTACATATTTACATATTTATGGTAGAAACATGCATGCACAGCCTACAAGAAAAGAGTAGTAAGTGAGGATGAGGTTAAAGTATGAAGTCTTGTTTTAAAAAAACAAACAAAAAAGTCAGTCCCCCAGATTCAGCAAGCCCTGCACGGTGTGCAGGAGTAGTGCAGGAGCTCCAGCAGGCAATATGTCCACTGTACGATCCAGGAATAAGCTGCACGGACGTGCACTAGCGCTCCTGCACTAGTCCTGCGTGGACTCAGCTCCTGTATGCAAATGACCCCATTTGCAGGTAAAATCCATGCAAATGAGGTGAATTTGTGACCCAGGAAGCTGTCAGCCGGCCGTGCAGGACTAGTGTAATCTGCAGAAATGTACTCTCTTAGCAACAGAGTACATTTCTGCAAACTTCAAAACGGAGCCATGACAGCTCCAAATAAAGGGTGTATATAACATGTAAAACATGCCAATGGCCAAATATATGGACATTGGCATGGAAAACAATTAAAAAATAAATAATAAGTTTTATTTTTTTTTTTTAGCCAATTTTGGCTGTTTAAGCGTAGGGCAGCGGTGTGCAAACAAGATTGGACGAAAAAAAAAAAACTGAAATAAGCATTCTAACCAAAATCACTATTTTGCTATTATACTCAATGGCAGGCAGAAGACAACATGGCCAGTGAATAGTGGTTGCTAAGGGGGGAGGCTTAGTGTGGGACCTGTAACTATGCATCAGCAGGCAATCCTATGCAAATGAGGGGAATGATACTGAATCCCAGATTTCCCCTCAATGCTAGTCAGCACCCAACAGTGTAAGAGCAGGAATAGGTTGGTGCAAGCCTAGGAGTTAGCTGACATCATAGGGGGGGTGTCAGGCATACTGTAAGTGGATTTGAGCCCTGTGGCTCGGGTTTGCCCTTAGCTTAGCAGAGCTAAGCAAGAAAATGTGTCTGAGGCTGCCTAGCACTCTTTATAGGTTCATATGTTCATAGGTAGGTACTAGGCTATCAGCTCGAGGGCTAAAGCAAGCCTAGCCAACCGTGTAACATGTATTGTTAAATTCTTGCCCCTCTATCGAGCAGTACCCCAGACATAATCCCAGGGGTGAATTTCCTATTGCCCATCCACTTATCAAGGTTTTTCTTGAATAGTGCTAATGACGAGCTCTGTTTGATGTGGATGGGAATCTAGTTCCAGAGCATGGGAAGTCTCTGGTTCACAAATCTATCCCTCCAGCATGTCCTATTTATTGCTCTGGTGAGGTTTAGGTCCCTAGAGCGTGTAGTTTGTGATTTCTTCAAGTGGAGCATGTCCAATAATTTTGGGTTTGACATAGCTTTGTATGTCAGACAGAGGTCTCCTCAGAGTAAGCGGTATGTGACCGAGTAGAGTTTGAGTTTCTTGAGCCGGTCGGCATAGGGCAATCGTTTGAGGCCAGCAATCCTTTTGGTGAGGTACTTTTGGGGCCTCTCAAGTTGTTGTAGGTGTCCTGTGAGGTACATCCCAAACAGGGCATTGTATTCAATGAGGGGTCTGATAAGTGATGTGTAGAGGGAAACAATGACTTCCTTATTTCTGGATTCAAACCCTTATGTGATTAAGTGGGCCACATAGAAAGATTTTCTGACCACTGTGGCAATGTGGTTATCAAAGGAGAGGTTGCTATCCACTTGGGTTCCAAGGTCTCTTATCACACTTTCTGTGTTGAGTGTACTTCTCCCTATTTGGTAATTCATGGGTACAGTGTTTTTGCCAAAGGGGATAACAATGCACTTTTTGGCATTAGTTTGAGGCCATGATTTTGACACCAGGTGTCAGTCTCGGTGAGGCCCTTTTGCAGGATGTCTCTGTCGGCAGGGGAATTGATAATGGCACCCAGTTTGCAGTTATCTGCAAACTCGGTTAGCCATAGACCCTTGGTGTTCGCTTGCACTTCAAAGAAGTAAATACTGAACAGGAGGGATCCCAGGACTGAAGTCTGGGGTACTCCACTTGTCACTGGTTTGGAGTCAGATCTGGAGTCAGCATCTCTTACCATGTGGGTTCTGTCCATGAGCCAGTTGGCCACCCATCTCATGATCTAAGGGTTTATGTTAAGGTTTTTGAGTTTATCAATGACTCCTAAATGCAGGATAATGTCAAAGGCATTAGCGAGGTCCAGGTAGGCTGTGTGGACTACCTTGCCCTCACCTATGGCCTTTGTAACTGTTTCAAAAAAGTCTACCAGGTTTAGGAGACATGACCTACCTTTTACAAATCCGAATTGGGTAGCTTCCAGTAAGTGGGTGTGCATGCCGCGCACCAGGTTTTAAAGGGAAAAAAAAAAGTAAACCAAGAAATAGCAGCTTTGTGCACATTTGAGCACTGTGTTTGCACGGCGTGCCCCTAGGCTTAAACAGGAAAGCAATGGGAAGGGAAAACAGTAGTAGGAAAGTAATCAAGGAGAACTAACATAGCTGGCAGGTGAAATGTATCAGAATCAGCCAATTACACAGGTAGCAGCCCAGCCCAGTCAAGAACACTACTATAAATTATGCAAACACCTTTCCCTCTGGTTTTTCCCACATACTCTACACCACTGGTGTATACAAGTGGGGAAATTTTAAACAACAAAATGATAAGGACTGAAGTAGCTATCATACATCAACATTTGGAAGAGGCCGAGGGTGGTGAGGATGAGAATACTATCGACCAACCCACAATGAGGAGACGGAGAAGAGTGTACAGACACAGGGTAACGTTCCAGGGGCTACATGAGCTGGAGATAGTGGAGCACTATAGGGTGGACAGGGACTCCTACAGCAAATTGTTGAGCTGTGCCGGCCACACCTGACACACAGAACTAACAGAGGGGAACCCATCCCAGTGGATACCAAGGTATGTGTAGGCCTAAGAATACTAGCCACATGTACCTTCCAAAGGCCAATTGGGGATATCATGGGGATCTCACAGGCATCAGCATCCAGGGTACTCCACCAGTTCCTAGATGCTATGTCAGCACATGCCGATGAGCACGTATACTTCCCCAACAACCGTGATGCATTGGTCAGCAATATGCATCTCTTCCACCAAATAGTAGAATACCCTGAGGTAGTGGGTGCTATAGTCTACATGCACATATGCACCAAAGTACCACCTGATGAGCGGGGTATGGTCTACATTAACCGCAAGGGCTTCCCCGCCATCAACTGCCAGGTTGTGTGCGATGCCCAGGGCATAATAATGAATCTGTGTGCTGGCTACCCTGGAAGCTATCACAATTTCCACCTCTGGCATCTGATGCAGCTGTACCAGAGATTTGTCAATGGGGACATCCCTCACGGGCACTTAGTGAAGGATGCTGGTTACACACTGGAGCCGTGGCTGATAACACCCATCAGAAATGCACACACACCCAAACAAGAACTCCATAATGAGGCACACGCACAGACCAGAATTATAATAGAGCATGTGTTTGGGATGCTCAAGTCACTGTTCCGGTGCCTGGACACATCCAGTGGAGCCTTGCAGTACTCACCATCTACATGTACTCAAATTGTCATCATATGTGCCATGCTACACAATATCATCCTGTGGAAACAGCTGCAGCAGGAACAGCACAGGGCAGGGCCACATAGGCCCCCACCATTGCTAAGGCCTGCACAGGGTGACTCAGAGGAGGAACAACCTGAGCCTGCCCCAGTAGGCAGAAGGAGGCATGCCCAGTATGCCCTGGCCTTGGCAAAGAGGCAACTTATAGCATATACACCGACACAGGAGGGACCAGGGAATGACACCTCTCTCTGACTTGCACATACAGTAAAAGGGATGCCAAATGTGACACTACCTGTGCTCAACCATGTATAGGTAGGGTACTATGTGCATCCAACATAGGCACCCTCCAGCACCTCAATACTGGCACAGCCACAAGGTAAGTCACTCTTCTTACCAATTGCTGAATGGAGTAGTATGTGTTGTTACTTGTATTTATGGTATGGATGTGAGCATGGAAGGGAATTGGGTGGCTGAATGGGATGCTAGCAGATATTAGACACCTATAATGGCACCATGTGATCTGTAACAAATATTGGTGTCACTCTAGTAACTAGTACTATGCATGGTGATAAAACCCACTGCAGGAAATGTGATGGGCCACATGTGTGTCCATATGACACACATATGCCAGTCAGGGAGGTTCATATACCCAACAACAATGTCAGCCAGCAGGACAGGTGTAGACAAACACATACAAAGGCCATGCTAAGGCCCCTGAATGATAGCAATGGGTAAACACCCCCCAGTCCTACACTGACAGACTACATCAGGTCAAGCAGTGGGATGTTAGTTCTGAAGGGTAAGATGTCAGAAACTGATATGTAGGTTAATCAAACCTAAGACCTGTAGTGCACTGATATGCCTCTAGTCAGCATGACAGGTTACACTACATAATGAAATGGAGTACCTGACATACCTGTACAGTCATAGCAAATGTGTACAAGTGTCAGGTGTCCCTCCAATCCTATATAGAAATGTAGAAACAGTCAGGTGTGCTACTTTAATCCCGTGTAGAAATGTAGAAACAGTCAGGTGTGCCGCCCAATCCTATATAGAAATGTAGAAAAAGTCAGAGGTGTTCCCCACCCCCAATCCTATGTAGAAATGTAGTAACAGTCTGGTGTTCCCCCCTATTCGATGTAGACACGTTGAAACAGTCAGGTGTGCCTACCCAATCCTAAGTAGAAATGTAGTAACAGTCAGGTGTGCCTCCCCGCAATCCTATGTAGAAATGTAGAAACAGTCAGGTGTGCCTCCCCCAATCCTATGTAGACTTGTAGTAACAGTCAGGTGTGACCTCCCCTCCAATCAGATGTAGACATATAGTAACATGTATGTGTAAGCATAATACCAGTGGAGCACAGATGACCTGAGTTGGCCAAGGTAGCAGGATAGATTGTAGCATTTGTACAATATGCAGATATGTGTGTGTTAGGTTGGTGTGTGTTTCATATTGTGTGAGAGTGGTCAGCATGTATGCATGTTGAGGTTTGACCTGGTGGCCATTGCTCACTACTGCTGATGACAGGGCCAAGTCCTCACAACTGCAGTGCCAAAGACAATACTCCCCAGTATAACACATTCTAGCAGTAAGCCATTGTAAATGTATGGCGGTAATATGTGTCACCATCTGAAAGATGGACATGGCATGACTGTTGGGCTACATATACAAGCAGTACACAGAGAAAAGTACCCCAGACATGCAGTGTATAATGTGAAACTGTGAAATGGGCACACCCTTGGGATTGTACATACTGGTATGCGTCACATTATCTGGGCTTGTAGTAGGGAATACTGATGTTGTCTGGCCGAACACTTGCAGATCACAAAGTGATAGGACTGATGTATTGAGAAAGAGCTGAAGTCCCTGCACAAGCCAGCATAACTGGAATGCCCCATGCATATCTGTGAGACAGATGCAAGTAGTGTCCATTGCACACATGCACCCAGCTCACCCAAACACCACCCACAGGTACTTCTCCAGTCTTATCACTGCTGTTGGGAGTGGGTACAATATGACCCCACATGTGTATGGCAATAGTGAAAGAATGCAGCATGCAGTACAGGTGTCCCACGCAGGTGTGTCCCTAGCTGTAAGCAGCACCCTGCCAGCATCCACACCACCTGATCAGTACTGATAGAAGGTACTGGCATGAACACCTAGCACACCTACCACCCCAGGGGAATATACTGTATGGCAGTCTGGGACTGTGGGAGTGACAGAATGCAACGGCCTGCTACAGCTGGCTTGCATCACCACCAAATGGCCTACAGGCCTCTGCCAAATGCCTGTGTCTCACCCATACTGCCAATGTATGTTATGTCATGGACACCCAAATAAAAACATAACACACTCCACATAACCCACATGCAAGTCCATGTGGACAAACCACAGTAACATGTCCACCATGTCCCACTGCATGAACTGTGGACCAACACCAAAACACAGCTGTGATGAGGTGATAACTATAGGGAAAGTATCAGAGAATGTTTGCATAATGTATGGAAGAGGATAGAATAATGTGGGTGGGGGTTGGGAGCATGGGCAGCATGTAATGTGCAAAGTCTGAAACACAGCCATGTGCGCATACTATCTCTGGCTGCAAACGCAAAAATGGATGGCTACAAACTTTCCTGTGCACCATAATAGGGGTAATATCCTGATTTATGACCCCTGCCTCTGGGTAACCTGTGTGAATCTGTACAGCTGTGAGGTATTGCCACAGCAAGATAAGGCCATACTGTCACGTTGATGGATGTACAAGTATCGGATCCTCTGCCATCACTGTACCAAGGTGCTGAACTGGATACACAGACCCAGCAGCAAGTGTCTGCAGCTCCTACTCCAGAATGGCATAACTTTCCAGGAATATGTAGGCATTTGACCACAATAATGGACGCAGCTGCATTCAGCCTGTGTTCCCGAGGACATCACTGTGAGCAAAAATGTCTACCTGACAGTACTTGAGGACATAAAACATCACAGTGTATAACAGTACACATGTCTGAATATCTCTGCTAATACCAGTGCCATATAGCAGAAGCAACACAGACTTAATCACTTACAGTACCCAATATCCCTTGCCCAGTTTGACCCCTTATTGCCAACTGATCTACAGATATTCTGCAAAAACAGTTTGATAGCTGTAGGTGTAGAACACAAAGGTCTGCACTGGAGTACAATCTATTCTGGAATGGATCTTCACATTCAATACAGAAGGGCATACTGGGCATGCTCACACACTTAGAAAAATAAAGGCAATGTCAGACAACAACATACTGAAAGGTCATACTGGGCATGCTCACACACAAACAAATGAAGCCCATGTCTGCCAACAACAGTGGACCATACATATCTGACAGTTGCAGATGTTAGTGCATAAACTCCTCAGTATGCACCTGTCATGCTTTGCACACACATTGGATAGGAATACACACATATGTCCAAAGACAACACAGTATAATAAGCCAAAAGTACATATACATAGATGTGTGGAAGAGAGTGACAGTGACAAAGAGCCTTCCATCATGAGGCCTGTCCCTCCCAGCACACAGCCAAATGGCTACAACCACATGATGTGTAAATGTCACTCACTGTAGAAATTAGCCACGGGTATCCCTCAGCATTAAAGACTCTGTGGTGCTAGTGCTAGCTGTGCAACATGACTGTACAAGGCAGTAGTCCTCTAGCAGTTGTATACACGTACCTGCGGAATATAAACCTGTGTGTGCCTGAGTGTGGTGTGTCTACCTCTAGATGAATGGGTTATGTCCCATGCACACACATTGCCCTCCCCGTAGCCCTACTGTGGCAAGCCTGCTGATGTCTGTCACTGTGAAATACATCTTTGGGGAAGAAATAACCCAGTAATATCTGTGGCATGTCTTATAACTGCGTAATGCTGTAGTGTGATAAACTAGTTAGCTAGAAGTTTTAATCTCAGACATGGCAAGTGTGTGTGTGTCTCTGTCTGTGTAGGGAGCAATGTTTTTAAGTTAGTCACACTCACTACAATTCAAATGCCCTACTTTGGCAAGCCTGCTGATGTCATTCACTTTGAAATACACCTTTGGAAAATAAATAGCCCGGTAATCTCTGAGGCATGTCTTATAACTGTGTTATGTTGTAGTGTGATAAACTAGTTAGGTATGAGTTCTAATCTCAGACATGGCAAGTGTGTCTGTGTGTCTCTTTGTGTAGGGAGCGATTCTTTTTATTCTAGTCACAGTCACTACAATTCAAATGCCCTACTTTGGTAAGCCTGCTGGTGTTATTTACTTTAAAATACACCTTTGGGAAAGGAATAACCAGTAATCTCTGTTGCACATCTTATAATTGCATAAGGCTGTAGTGTGATAAACTAGTTAAGTAGGAGTTCTATTCCCAGACATGGCGAGTGTGTGTGTGTGTGTGTGTGTGTGTGTGTGTGTGTGTGTGTGTGTGTGTGTGTGTGTGTGTGTGTGTCGCTGTCTGTGTAGGGAGCAATGCTTTTTAAGCTAGTCACACTCACTACAATTCAAATGCCCTATTTTGACAAGCTTGCTGATGTCATTCACTTTGAAATGCACCATTGGTGAAGGAGTAGTCAGTTAATCTCCATGGTGTGTCCTGTAACAGCGTAATGCAGTAGTGTGATATAATAGTTCAGTAGGGGTTCTACTCCCAGACATGGCAAGTGTGGATGTCTGTGTGTGTGTTTGTCTGTGTAGGGTCACTGCACCCTCCATTGACCTTCTTTGGCAAGCCTGCTGTCATTCCCAGTGAAATATACCTTTGGGGAAAGAGTTTGCCAGTAATCTCTGTGATGGGTCCTGTAACACCATAATGCTGTAGTGTGATATAATAGTTTGGTTGGGGTTCTACTCCCAGACATGGCAAATGTGGATGTTTGTGTGTGTGTTTGTCTGTGTAGGGTCACTGCTTATTAAGGCCATTCACAGTCACTACAACCTCAATTAACCTTCTTTGGCAAGCCTTCTGATGTCATTCCCAGTGAAATACACCTTTGGGGAAAGAGTAGTCCAGTAATCTCTGTGGCATGTCCTATAACTGTGTAATGTTGTAGTGTAATAAACTAGTTGGGTAGGAGTTCTAATCTCAGATATGGCAAGTGTGTGTGTGTGTGTGTGTGTTTGTGTTTGTCATTCGTATCCTGTGTGGAGGTGGCTGTGAGTGTGTAAGAACTGGACTCATTGAGGAGCGGGTTTTGCAAGTTTCTTATATGGTGGCCATATTATATGTCACAATGTCCACCTTACAAGGATACCAGATGTCAAATAGCAGAGAGGCTGGGGTGCCAATCCATACCCCTACATGTAACATCAAGGCCTGGTGAACAAAGTAAGCAACCCTTGTATTACCCAGAGAACACTCTCAACCCATATCTCATACATAAACACACTTGCCTAGGCAACAACTGCTATGTTGGCAGTACTCTGCATATTGCCCACAGATAGAAAGCATGGTGTGATTGCAGTGGACTACAGAGGGCATGGCACCCTGTCCATCAGTACAATAGGCACGTACATGCAGACAGTGCGCCTTCATTATTTTCCTCACTAGACACCTGCAACACCTGTGATGCTATCAAGTGTGACCCACAAAGGACATACCATGCCTTAAACAAATTCTCTGTATGGACAGATGCCACTGACACCAGGGAATACCTGTATCATGCTATCAATGTAGGTGCAGGGTCAACCTGCTGTCCATTATCAGTTCCTGCCACATGAAGCCAGGACTGGCACATCTGATGATAACAATCTGTGTACAAAACATGGGCAAAACACCCCAGGTACAGTTCCACCTGTTACTGTACATGCATGTGGGATGTGTGCACATCCCAGACACCGTCCATGACATGGACTATAGAACACATACATGGCAAGCATTGCACAGCACTGGGCACACAATAGTAAGCCAGGTGACTGGATGGTGAATACAATACCCACCTGTGTGGGCCAATCCAGGTACTACACCCCTGAGCACACTGCAGACCATTGTCATGTGGCCTGATGCCAAGGTATACCCTTCACCTAGCCTTGTATAGCCTTTTAGCACAGTCAACCACTACACGCCCGTGAAGCAATGCACCCATGCATGTCAGTACTGGCACCCTGTGTCTGTGTGTGTAGTCTGTGATGCTTTTGACCAAATTCACACTCACTATAACTCCCATTGGCATACTAGCATGCTGTCTGATGTCAGACACCTTCACATACCCTTTGCCCGTATAACCTCTGGATAACCCCTGTGGTGCATGTGATGCCTGCGCATTACTGTATTGTTGCAAACTAACTAGTTAGGAAGTGTATTCCTGACCTGCCAAGTGTGTCAATGTGTGTGAGTCCCTGAGAGAGTGTGGCTGCATTGACGCTGACACCTGTTCATGTGGACAGGCATGTGTACTACACCTACCGTATCGCTACTGTATCACTGTTGTAGATGTCACTCACCATTACAAATACATTTCGATAGCTCCACAACATGTAAGCTATGTGGTGCATGCAATAACTGCATAGACATGTGATAGCAATACATAGTCAGTCAGGGGTTTGAAACCCTGTACTGTTAGGTGTGTGATGCAAATATGCTTAAGTTTTACTCTCCCACCCCCTCCCTGACTTACTTTGTCTCTGTCTGTCTCTCTCACTCCCTCTCTGGTGAATGTGGAGAAGTACACCTGCTTTGCTTAGGCAGCAGCTTGTGTTTTGTAAGTGATGCTCATGATCAGCTGATGGCCTCTGCATGAATTAAAGTCCTCCTTTAGCTGACTGCATGCATGTGGAACAGCTATGGTAACATTCCCATAGTGAATTGCATGGAAACACACTCCAATATCTAGGAACATCATGTTGGTGTTGGGCCTTTTCATTCACTGTGAGCAGGATCTAGATCTGGTCTATCACAGATGGTTTTGGGATTTACCTCTAATAACATACACTGTGGAAACAGGCCAACAGACAGGAGGGGGATGAGCCAGACATGACTACAGAATGTAGGTGTTGCTATTCTGCATTTGGAGTAATGTCGGTTTAACATGGTGTGTGTAGATATGTCTGGTCTACTTGTTTTAAAACCTGACATGACAGTGCTATATTTTACAGGTAACTCCCATCTGTAGGGTCATCTACAAACTGGGCAGTGTGTGGAGCCTTTTGTTTCTTGTGTTACTCACAGAACACCTATATGAGAACTGCAGAAGCATAGTGTGAAGATTGCAGTCAGTACATGGTGATGGGTCTATATCAGAACATCGAAGTATTAAAACTTCGAATGCTCTGATATCGAACACTATTCAGTGAATGCTAAGAATAGCGAAGCTGCAGAACAGCAAATTCTTTCCTTGGGAAAGAATTTGGTTGGCCGTTTTTGTGGCTTCGCTATTCTTAGCGTTGTGATGGAAAGTTACGGGTTGGGTTCAGGTAAGTGTGCGATTGTACGTTAGGGTTAGGGGTGGGTTAAGTGAGTTAGGGTTAGGGTGTGGGTTAGGCGTGTGTGCGATAGTGACAGACTTTAGGGTTAAGGGCGGTTTAAGTGAGTTAGGGTTAGGGTGCGGGTTTGGTGAGTGTGCGATAGTGACGGACCTTAGGGTTAGGGTTTGGGTTAAGGTAAGTGGGTAGATAATAGTGTATGTTTAGTTTAGAGTAGCGTTAGATGTAGGAATTTAAGTGTATGTGTGTGGTTGCTGTTTGTTTGATGCGCTTGTGTTGTGTGTATGTGTTTCAGAGCAGCAAATTTTTTCCATGGGAAAAAATTCACTGTTCTGAATGTTCGATATTTTCATGTTTAGATGTTTTGGGGCCGATGAAATAGCATTCGCTATTTTCATCTTCCGATAATGTGATATAAATGCCATGGTAACAGCCATGAGAGTTACTGACTTCATATCCCTCATAGGACATATGTCACAATAAACCCTGGTATGACAGTAAACGTATGAGATTAGCACAGCAACATGCCAATATTGGGCCAGTGTTCTTAGCTGCAGCCACAAGTCTGTCAACATTTGTACATATGTCATGTAGTAAGAAGTGTAAATGTTATGTACACCAATATTTATCGACATCATACCTGATAACAAGCCAGTCAGATATCAGACTGCTAGACATGTTATGCATAGTAGGGGTTGTTTCTGAGGACATAACTTGGGCATTCTGCAGTTGTGTGTACAGTACTGGGGTCTGTGTACTTAGGGTGATTGTCGACAGTCTGTGTATTGTGCATGCATACCTTGGGCTGTGCGCAGACTGTGGTAGATGCCATTGTTCTTGGTCCTGTTCTAACTGATGTTACATGCTGCTCCAGTGTATGGTACCCTATTGGCTCCCATGTCTGTAGGGTCAGACACACACATGTCCCATACCACAGACAGCCATTGGACCACACTGTGCCATGACACAGTGTATGTAGGGTTAGTTTGTGAGTGGCATGTGTGAGGATGGTGTTTATCAGATAGTCCATATAGTGTCATATTAAGCTTGTGTACCATATGTGGCTCTGGCTGTGTTTACCTTGGTTGTGGGTATGCACTTTCACACAGGTGTCTGTTACTCTGTGCTGTGACATGCGTGTAGAGCCTGCTATAATCGCAGGAACATGTGTATTCTCTCATACAAAATGTAGTCCAGTGTTGCGGCAGTCTGCCTGTAATTTGCACAGTGCTTTGTGACATTCCTAGCAGCCTAGTGTAATTACGCATTGTGCTGTTATGTCCAGTTATTTGCTAGACATACTGCTGCCAGGCCACCATAACTGTTGTGTATTTCTGACAAAGCAGTGGGATTCTGTACAGATGTATGTCGCTAACTACTGGGTAGTATGTGGCAATGTGACCTCTGCACCACCAGGTATTATGTGTCAGGACAGACTGGCATGTGTGCATGCATAAACTGTGTGGGCATATGTAGTCCAGTATTTACATGATATACCCATGTACATGGCTATTAACATCCACATTGGGAGGCATGATCCACATGTCTCGCATGATGGGGATATGTGTACACCTCTGAACTGACAACAGAGTGCCAGACTGTCCACATATATTGGTCATATCTCTGCTGTAGTCTACAGGATCATTATTCTCCTAACAGTGGTACTGTACTACTGATTTGGCATAGTGCTGTGTTGCTCTGACTGTGGTGCACAGGGCCCAGGGTTCAAGACTTGGCAGTGAAATGCATTGTGGTAACACAACATTTTAACCACGAAGCATTGTATAGCTATGTCAAGAATCTCATGGCAACACCCAGATCGGCTCTGAGTTACAGTACAACGGCACGGAAATTATAGAACCAACTGATATTGCCAACATCCTGGCAGATAGGTTCAGTGCTAACTTTACCCCCCTCTCACCTCCTAAAGGGCTCATATCTATGCAGAAAGAATGCAGAGTCCCTGTAATCACATCAATGCAAGTAAAAGCAGCACACTCTAAAACCAAAACACAGCATCCATGGGACCGGACAACATCCCAGGCTGCGTTTTACATGAACTTCAGAACGAATTGTCTCCCCACCTAAGCACCATGTTCAATGATTGTCTCACGTTAGGATTTGTGCCCACTGAATGGTGCACAACAACAGTTACCCCTCTCCACATAGGGGGAGCCACCACTGATCCTGCGAACTATCCCCCTATTAGCCTGATGAGCCTGGTCTGCAAGGTCATGGAACATATCATCATGGAACTCATAAACAAAGACATTGGTAACCTCCAAACTCTGGACCCCACAAAGTTCGGGTTTATGAAAGACAGATCATGCCTTCTGAACCTGATCGACTTCTTTGAGGCAGTCACCAAAACCATAGACGAGGGTAAGGTGGTTCACACAGCCTATCTTGGCCTTACTAAGGCTTCCGTCACCATCCCCCATTCTGGAATTATAGCTAAACTCACAAAACTAGGTATAAATCCCAACGTCACAAGATGGGTTGCTGACTGGCTCACTGACAGAATCCACACTGTAAAAGTTGTAGACTCCAAATCTGATTTCAAACCAGTGATAAGTGGAGTACCACAGGGTCCAGTCCGGGGACCTCTCCTGTTTGGTATCTACTTCTCTGAAGTACAGTCTAACACAGAAGGCCTTTGGCTAATGAAGTTCGCAGATGACTGCAAACTAAGAGCCATAGTCAAGTCCCCAAATGATATGGACATCCTACAGAAGGGTCTCACTGAAAAAGATGCCTGGTATCAGAGGCATGGCCTCAAGCTCAATGCCAAAAAGTGCATTGTCATCTCCTTTGGTAAAAACTCTGTACCCATGAACTACCACATAAACGGCAGTCTACTTAATACCAAATGTGTGATAAGAGACCTCAGGACCCAGGTGGAAAATAGTCTCTCCTTTGATAATCACATAACCACAGCAGTCCAGAAATCCTTCTATGTGGCACACCTCATCACAAAAGGGTTCTCATTCAGGAAAAAATAGGTCATTGTTCCCCTCTACTCGGCACTCATTAGACCCATTATAGAATACAATGCCCCTTTTGGAATGTACCTCATAAGACATCTGCAGCAGCTGGAAAGGCCACAGAAGTAACTCACAAAGAGGATTACTGGCCTCAAACAGATGCCCTATACTGACCATCTCATAAAAATTCAGCTTTACACTGTACCATATCGCCTACTCCAAGAAGATCTCTGCCTAACATATAAAGCTATGTTAAACCCAGAGCTGTTGGACATGCTACACATAAAAAAATCCCAATCCCTCTGAGCTACATGCTCTTGGGACCTAAACCTTGTCACCACAATAAACAAGACATGCTGGAGGGATAGATTCCTGTCCCAGAGACTTCCTATACTCTGGAACAAGCTGCACATGTATGTCAAGCAAAGTTCCTCATTAGCACTCTTCAAGAAAAGTCTTGATGAGTGGATGGGAAATAGGAAATACACCCCAGGGATAACTTCTGTGTCTCTGCTCGACAGGGGCACAGGAAATTAACTTTCTTGAGTGGCGTAAGCCAGGGAACCTTGTTGGCTAGGCTTACTTCGGCCCTTGGGCCAATGGCCTAGTACCTACCTATGAACCTATGAACTATGATGTCCTTAGGATGTCTGTCAGTAGCCAATGGCACACATGTCAAAAGCTGATGTGACCTCCCACACAGAACATGTCTGTTAAGACAACCCCTATTACAGTAGTAACAGTCTATATTTATACCTGCAATACATACACGACATCCCCTTGCACTAAGAGGTTGGGACTATTAGTGCTGAGGTAGGACTCCACTCCATGTTCTGGACATATGGTAAACATATATATATATATATATATATATATATATATATATATATATATATATATATATATATATGTACATATATATATAAACACTCAAATATATACACAGCAATATATGTATACACATATACAGACATATGCGCATATAGATATGGATATCTAAATATATATCAACATAAATAGGTATATCTGAATAGATATGTATGCTCATATAGTTATAGATATCTACATATACATCAACATAAATAGGTATATCTGTACACATAGGATGTGCAGATATATATATATATATATATATATATATATATATATGTATATATACACACAAACACATATATATATAATATATACAAAGAGATTTACAAATGGCTATATATATATATATATATATATATATATATATATATATATATATAAAATGCACTATACAGATGTATAGACATACATATGTATGAATATACATGTGTATGTACATGTAGACATATATCAACATATGTATATGTATATATCCATATTCCTGTCGTGTAAACATCATGGTTGTGTATACCTTCCCAGATGTATGTCATCGTATGTATCTGGTATGTGTACATTTTGATATAACAACATATGTGATGCAACAGTAATAAATAACAAGTACTACACAGTTATGGAAGTCAAAGCAATTGTTAAATACTAATCAATATGTGTAGTGACAGATATATTGGAAAAACAACAACTGTCTTTACAGTGGTCATAAAGTAGTGGTTAACTGTTGTGACTATAATGTACAGGATTCTGTGTTCAAGCCTGCATGGGCTATGTATTTTGTTGCTGGGCAGAACAAGGGCTGTTGGATACAGATTGGGTAATGCTAACGCAGTTTTGAGCAGCTTTAAGTACGTTTGCGTGGGTTTGTGTGAAACTAGGCAGTGCTGAGGTACAGTTAAATGTACGGGCACTTACACTGTGTAGACTTCGCTTACCAGTGTGCAAATCTGCTTAGCTGTTATATTGCAGCAATGCTGACACCTGCTAAGCATGGCTTAGCCCTGGTAAGCAGTGCTCACCAACCAGTCTAATAACATAGCAGGGTAATGACATCTGTAATAAGTGTATGTAATGCCATGTACAATACATGCATCTATGTGCTGTCATTACAGTAGCAATGGGTGTGACTGTCATGTCTGGGGAACACAATTATATGAGACCTGTACAGCACTGTTATCCATGTGAATGTGTTACATTCAGGGGAAGTAACCCAGGGTACGAGCTCTTACATTGGCATGTAGTGTATCATGGCGGTACTATTGTTGACAGTGCTTTCCCAGGCAAGAGTAGAGTGCTAAATGTAGTACAGACAACAAGCTCACCAGCAGGCATAGCTGGACTCTGAGGCCTCACTGTCATGTTCCTGGTGTGTGAGCTGTGCCACAGTATATATCCCCTACTGGATAATGATCCAACATGTGGAATGTAACTGTAGACTACCATCTGTACAACACATGTTAGTAAGGGCTTCCAACATTTAGTAATGGCATACATATTGTTGTCAAACATCTATCTGTCAACACATTCATCCTACTGCATAGCTATTTGCCAAGCTGATGTCTGTTAGTCCCTGTACAGATGTGCAGATGGCAAGTATCCAGCTTGAATACTTACAGGCAACCTATGCTTGATTGACACTGACATGTCTACCCAGCTGTGTAATAACTGGCACACATATAGGAGACAACACCCTGTATGGACCACATGCCATGGATACCTCCACTACACTATCACAGTCAACAGAACATGCTTAGGTACAGGTCTCCATCACAGACACTAACCATGTGTTGTAATACATGTTGCATACATGTCAACTGAATCACCTCAGTGGACATGTGCAGAAGGCACCCAGAGGATTGGCTGATGCATGTCACTGTCACCCTGAGGGCCGCCACAGTGGTCTCTGTCGATAGATTGCCTGCTGGCACATGGCAGGTGGCATGATACCACTGTACACACATCCCCTACACAGCCCATCTCTCCATGGACAATAGCCAGGTACACAGCTATGACCACCTGCAGCGATGCACCCCAGTACTGACACGTGTACATGTGCATTACTGAGGATAGCAGTGCCTGTGTGTTAGTACACCTGTAGCTGGGAATTCCATGAGGGCCTTCACAAACACCGCAACACCCATTGCCATAGTCAGATGTGGCTGCTGCTGTATTGGACATTACATGTACCCTGTTAAACTTCTCTCCCTACCGGCTACATGAGCCTTGCTGTACCAGCACAACAGTGTTGTACAAATGGGTCGATGGGCATGGGATACCCATTGAGTTCTGGCAAGTGTGTTTATGTGTGCAGATCTGTATATCTGTACGGTACAGCATTCCGAGGCCACATACTCCTATTACAATACACATTGCCACACCAGTAGTACAGATAGTGTTGTTGCTGCCCATAGGTGAAGCATGACAATGCAACACCCTACTATGCCTGTGCATTAGATGCATATCCCTGCAGTACCACTGTTGTGATATACAATAGGTTGTATCGCAGTCTTGAGCAATGTGTGATGGTGGGTATGTCAGAGAGTCATCAAGGGTTCCAGTGAGTGCAATATCCACTGGGAGATGTGGGTGCTGTGTACACTGTCATTACACCATGGTACTCCCGGTATATGTCCCATATAACATGTTATGGTGACCACTGCCACCATCAACCATACAGGTAACTAATACCACAATCCAGCCCAGTTATGCATGTGCTGTGTGCAGCCTACCTGTAAAACATTGGACACACAGGCAAGTTAGTTAGCAGCAATAGGCCCAGGTCTCTCGGATGTGTGTCTGCCTGTTATGTGTCTGTTAATGTGTATATGATGGTATGTCACACTATGTATTGTCCATATACAATCATTACATCCCCCATTACTATACTGTACGTGTCTGGGGATGTTCTGCATGTAACATGTAACCTGGAACACACCTCACCCTAAACGCTGTGTGGTGTGTGCAATGAAAGCCACACAGTTCAGTAGCACTACATACCTAGGTAGGGTTCTAGTCCCAGCATGCGTATATGTGGACGGGTCTACATCAGGTTGCAGAATATACATATCCTAACCGGTCACCTGTCCATGTGGCACAGGCAATAACTGTTATACAAACCTGTGACGTGTGCAACTGAACCCCAGATATGTCACAGCCATGGTGTCACCACAGTGCCATACCCCTTGTGGAATATTACTGCAGACCATCCTCCTGCTGATACATGTACACCTACAACACAAATGGATAACATTATGGAGACCACAATCACCCAGTACTACTAACAGCTATAATGCATCATTGCTGGATGGCTACACTACCTGACATGTATGAATTAAAATTACTCTTGACAACTTGTTACACTGCAGTACATTGGTACACTGTAGTACAGTCACCGTGTGCATCAGAACCATATTAGCCTGTCCCTGCATCGATGCTATGGTTGACAGGTATGTGACACAG
The DNA here is from genome assembly GCF_019279795.1 of Protopterus annectens. Lineage (NCBI taxonomy): Eukaryota > Metazoa > Chordata > Ceratodontiformes > Protopteridae > Protopterus > Protopterus annectens. The sequence continues at coordinate 580,676,066 of NC_056727.1, read as the reverse complement.
GTATCATCATATGCACAGGGTGTGTTGTTGGTTTGCCAGAGGCTGAGGGTGGGCCATATATTTCACACCATGTGTGTGGGTGAGGGGTGTAATTAGTTGAACTTGGTGTGGTGATGTGGTGTGTGTAGGTATGGGGTTACCCTAGGTGTGTTTGTATAGTGTGTGGGTATGCATGCACACAGTTCTGCCATGTGGGTACCCTATACATGTGTTTTTGGACAGCTGCAGACCATACCTGGCAGGGTGTGCAGTTCACCGCCTTCAGCCACGGACACACGGACTGTGCCTGCCAGGGGTTCCATGGGCACACCCAGGTACAGGCCTCAATGTGCTACTCTCCCCTCATGATGACAGATGTCCGCTGGAACCAGGTCCCTCCTGGGACTGGCCTAGACCATGTGTTCGTGGCCTGCTGTGGTGTGGTGTGGACAGCACCCCCCCCCCTGCATTGCTGGGGCTGGTACTGCCACTATGGGAGTGCCTTAGTGTCCTAGCACATCCACATTGACCACCAGCTGTTGGTGTTGCTGGCCTACGTCCATGTGGCCGTCACCGCACTCCCACCACATGTTCAATCACGGACAAACCACAGTTAATGAGGCCCATTATCTCACCAAACTGTCCATCCATGACCTCGGTATGAGCACGAAGGGCACCAGACAGTTCATGGAAGTTGTCGCTTGCAGATCTGAGAGCACCTCTCTGCAGCCTCAGGCCCTGTCTGGTGTACAGTTCCATAAGTGCCTGCACCTCCATGACAGCCTGAAACATGCGGCTGGTGATACCAGTTGTAGCGCTTTTGCCAGGGGCATGATGACCAGTGGCCCTACCATGAGCACCCTGGAACATCTGCTTATGTGGTGCCCTGCCAGATGTCCAGCTTTGCCAGGTGTGACCAGGCACAGTAGGCATGAATACCACACTCTCCTGTGCACTTCCACCAACCACCAACTGTCCCTCTGCTATGATCACTGGTGATGGGGTATGTATAGGCACTGAAACTGTGTGCGGGGTTGTGGTGGCTTAGAGGGGGATGTCAAACGATGGCACAGTTTCAGCCACTGATAACCCCACCTGTGCCTCAACAGTACTATCATCATCTTCTGTGTCTGTATGGACACCAACATCAGATTGCATGCAGGAAGGACCCTGACCCACCTCACTACCTGTGGCGGAAAGCAAGAAATGCACTTTAATACCTGTATAGCATTGCATAACAGTACACCCATACACACACACACACACACACACACACACACACACACACACACACACACACACACACACACACACACACACACATTCTACCTTAATACATACCTGTCCATGATTTTACAAACAGTCCCATGTTTATTCACATAAGTTCCCCATCCTGCATCACACTTGGTAACATACACTCATTAATACCACTTATTAATGTATCATTCCTCTAAATGCCTAGACAAGTGATCACAACACAAGACCTGTTACTACATTACCTCCTTGACCTGAGTGGAACAGGTTTTACATGGCCTCACTGCTGTCATTCAGTGTTCACCCTGTATATATCCAAACATTGTGAGCATGACCCCTATATGTGAAGGGCTACTATGTTCACTCCATAATGTTACCCATTGGAGTGTCATGTGTAATTATTGCTCAGTACATGCCAGATATGCTGCTCAAACAACCTATCGTGACAACTGTAATATATGGATGTACTCCCTGGTGTTGTCTAGTAATTCCCCAATGCATCTGTAGTACTGCATATGTGGGTTGTCATTCACCTCTCTGCTGACTGTGATATTAAGGATATACCTGGTATCTACTTTTCCTCCAAATGCATTTTCCATGCTACAGACCTTATTATACTATCAGCTGTCCTGTGATTACATATTAAACAAGTATTCCTGGTGTGTCATGTGTCAGTCCATGTCCATATACTGCAAAATCCCAAAGGGAAGTACTGCCGTATGAACAACCCCACAATCACACATGTGCATACATGGACACGCAGACAAACACACACACATCCTACATCCATCAACCTCCCTCCACTTCACCAGATTGAACCTACAGACAAAATAACCACCCAGCCACACATACACACACACATACAGGTGAGGTTACACAAAGATAGTACACACAGTCCTCCCATTACTCATCTGTCAACATGCATAACATATGGTACACAACAGCATGCAGTGCAGCTATAGTCAATCCATGCTAGCAAAAGTATACATATGTGTGATGCATGGGCTGTGTTAGTAGGTGATACCCCTTCCCCTGGAAACAACTGCACCCATGTACACAGTATTGCTGTGCACCTGTTCTGCATCCTATCATGTACTGTGCACCAAACCTCAAAGGTGTACTACCCATTGCTGAATGTATAGTACTGTGTCAGTTTTGTCAGCTCTAATGCTCACAGCCCCTATGTTTTTCAGCAACACATACCTGGGATGATATGTGGACAGATGTCATTTGTGAATGCCTGATATCTAATTTACAGATCTCAACATCAGCAGACCATGTATGACTATTCCAATACAATTACACTGACAACTGTCAGACCATACCGTGGCTATGGGGTGTCTACTCACACTTATTGATATGATGCACCCTTCCTTGATCTGCCATGGGACCAAATCACTGCCATGGGACCAAATCACAGTATATATTAACAGTACATGAGCCTATGTGACATGTGTCCTGTATATTCACATGCAGTGTCTACAAAATGTGTTAGGTGTGCAGATGCTGACCACATTGCATACACTCCATGTGTGTGCACACCTTATCATGACAGTTTGTTGCACCTGTTGTTATGTGTACTACAGCAGTCACTATTCCTGGCAGGGGTATACTAGCATGGGCCATCTGCATTTGCCAGTGTATGGTAGGTCTGCCTTACACATGTCCCCCAACTCTGCATGATTGTAAGGTCTACTCATGTGTACATCCATTGGTGTTCACACACTGCCATCACTATTGCTGTGGAGGTAGGGTTACATCTGCCACAGTTCCTGAACCTGGCTGTGTGCAGATACAGCCATTCTTACCATCCTTAGAATCCCTGCTGCAGTGCACTGGTGTGTCTTGCTGACACACCCTCCCCACCTTCAGCCTTTTTGCAGATGCTTGACAAATACCTACACGTGTGTCAGTTTGCAGTGTCCCATACACTGAACACCACGTGTTACAGCCTAGTCCCAGCTAATAATGTGGACCACAGTAACACGTTATGCCATAGTGTAGGTCTGTAACAGTTGCCATTGCAATACTGGTATATACACTGTTGTTGCACTGTATAAGGGTGATGTTTCATACATGTTCCTACTGTAGGCCATGTGTCCCACCATTATGTTAATCCCTGTGGACACATTTCACAATGACAGGATGTTAGTTATCTTACAGGTGTCTGACATACCCTTCCGATACCCCATCATGGTCATCACTGTGATGCAGTGCATTTGACAGCAACATTACGTGAATATGTACAGCATGCATTATGAGTAGGTGTGTTAGATGTGTGCATGGAATATACCATAGCCATTACATGCCCGTTGTATTGGCAAGCATCAACATAAACCATACTCACCAGCTACAGGCTGCTGCCTTGGTGGTATACCAGAGGGACCTACATAAGGGTGTGAGAGATGCGATGTCAGTGGCCACAGCTGTGGCATTGCTACAGGGTGGGTGCAGCATTACAGTACATTAACAGTACAAGTCCACAATACTACCACTTATGCACATCTGTTTATTACTACTATGCAGCAACAACCTATATATATGACATGGCAGATATGCATGATCTACCCGTACAGATGCGGATTCATATGCAACAGTGGTCTACTGATGTGCCCTGGGGTCTTACCTGCATGCTCCTCAGCCAGAGTGTGGGTAGCACCCACCTCCACAATGGTGTCTGCCAGTTGTTGGGTTTGCGAACGGGCAAGAGCCACGAGGCTGGCGAGGAGCTCCTCAACATGTGTCAGGGGGAATGGATGGCATAACCCCCCTCTGTTGCGAGTTGATCCCCCCAGACTGCAGCAGCACGCCGATGGGCATTGCGAATCAGGTCAGAACAGTGATGCTGGACCTGCTCATAACTGCGGTTATGCAGGCCATCATTGACCCTGTGGACTAGATCATGCCACAGGGTGGTCTTTTGCTACTGCTCATGTGCAGCCCTCCCAAACAGGACAGGGTAGTGCTGGATAAGGTAGTTCAGCACAATGTAATTTTCTGCCGCAGAATATGCAGGTGGGCATCCATGCCTGAAAGACATAAAGGTCAACTCATACAGCAAGGTTACCATAGTTCTTAATAAACATCTCTGTCAATCCCCACCATATCAGCAACAACAAACTGTTCGCACAACTCAGTAGGTATGGCTACAGCTTACCTACCAGTGGGACATATATTGTATTGTACCACACTTTGTGCTATGTGTTTGTAGCCATGTTCCCTGTGTAGACACTATCATTGCTGGCCTGTTACGGACTATTCACCTGCATGCCATTGTCAGGGCCACTATGGTTCCATATATGCATGTGGTATGCTTGCTATGTGATTGCTGCACATCTGAATTCTGTGTTATTAGGGATATCGATGCATGCTGTTGGACATGTTCCGGGGTTGTGTAGACTATTACTACCCACATATGTTCTATAACAGTGACACAATAGCATGTTTAGGAAATATTTGCCAGCAGAACCACCTCTCCAACTTCATCTGGCCATGTTACCAGGTCTCCTCATCTACTGGTCCAGCACTACCTTCAGGTGGAAACACTTCAGGGAATGTTGTCCCCCCCGGGAGCACACACAGACATGATCCTGTCATCCGAGGTCAGGTTCATGGTCTGTTACATACGGGGCTCCACAGACACTTGTGGGATGTGCTACATCACCTTGAGGCAACCAGTACACATTCACAGGGTCCACATGCTCCTCCTACTTAGGATCCAGGCCAGGCACCTTCAGAGCTGTGAACTGCTGCTGTGAGTAACAATGGGTGGGAGGCTGGTTCCCATTGTTTCCATATGAGTCCCATGGGGCTTCCACACCACAGACCACACCCACCGTCCAGGGTGTTTACCCACCACATGTGTCATATTCCACCCTGGCAGGCTGTCCACTATATCTACCAAGCTGGACCACCTCCACAAATATACCTGCTATCCTTCCCCATATTCCCATTCCCTACTTCACAGACAAGGGAAATGTGGTCCCAACAAGGGGCTCACATGTGACATACCCATCCATGTTGCACACACTTACAGCTGTATATATCTTTGTGTACTGCTATGTGTGGTGTTCCCTCACAAATAGCATGCAGCACTGTGATGGTAATATAGGGGACATGTATTTACATACATACATGTGTGTGTGTTTATATATATGTAGACATGTGCTTATATATATATATCTGTAAATATATATTATGTTGTATACATGTATTATATATATATATATATATATATATATATATATGTCTACATATGGGTATCTGTATATCTGTAGACATATATATATATATATATATATATATATATATATATATATATATATATATATATATATATATATATACATACATAGCTATATATGGGGCACATTCATACATCAGCTCCACAATCTCAAAACTCCTTCCTGCACAGCTGCACTGTTCTGCCTTACTACAACACAGACAGATGGCACATATGGACACAGCCAAACATTTCAGCATGCTACAATACATGCTAACCTGAGTGTCCTGCAAGTGGTGTGCTCTGGAACCCACGTGTCCATCATTATGGCATTACTTCCACCACCAGCTATTGGCCACAGTAATATACACCCCTTCCATTACACAACACACAATATATTGGCTTACATCTTGTCAGTCGGTGCTGCTTTACACAGTTGACGGGTAAGGCCCACTACCACATGGACAGACTTTAATGTCCATAGCTATTGTTCAGCTGAAGATCGTTACAACAGCAACACCTGATGGCACATGTATATCATTCTTCATCATCTACCCCAGTATTATGGACCAAGTACTACAGTCAATTACATGCATATAATCTTCACATACCTGTTGTGGGGATGAGATCTGTTGTGGATAGTGTCCCTGTAGGAGGGGTTTTTTTTCTCTCCTTAGCTATGGTCTTAGCCTGCTTCCTCTCTTTTCTTTTTTGGTGTGGTTGTGGTTCTGGATCTGTTTTCCATTTTCTCTTTTTCTCGCTCCGTTTCTCTCTCTCTCTCTCTCCACTAAATGGAATGAGCTGCTTGGAATAGATTTCAGCATGGCTTTTGTGGGTGATGTACATGATCAGGTTATGGCCTCTGCACCAATCAATGTCCTCCACTAGCTACCTGCATGCAACATAACGTATAGTACTTCCAATTACCACTGTCATGTCAACCCACTGCTATAAAACCCTACATCATGTGGGTGTGGTCTCTTTACCTTTCCCATATGGTGGACATCCTTCCTGTGTGTGGGCAGCAGTGTTACAGACAGCAGGTAGCAATACCTCTTACAAGAGAACTTGCACACTCAGGCCAGCTACATATTTGTATGAGGTTCCAGAACTACCAACAGCATGTGAGTACTGTTGTTGTATGCATTGTATAGCACCAGTGTTACAGGCCATCTGTGTACATACGAGTTTAACATGGACTGAAGTCTGTCTGCATAGCTGTCAACTGTGTGCCTATCCACTTGATGGCCAGAGGTGTGCATGTTATATTTTTCCTATCCACCACACAGGTCTTGTGTCAGATATATCACTGGCTGTGTGTGTGATGAGTGCTATTAGTACATGGCTACATCCATTTGTGTTTCTGACTTCATATTCATGACTATGGGTATGTTGCAGACTATCCTGTAACATCAGCAACTTGCTTAGTGTATGACAACACTATTTCAGATATGGGCCTGTGTTCCAGCCTCTGTTCTCCACCTACATACCAGGCTTTGCCCATATGACATGCTGTTGGGGGTTGCTATGTAGTGGCCTGTGAGTATGTCATGCTGCCATTCCTGCCATAATTCCACTGCTGTTGTGGCCCCCACACATATTGTGGGGTTGGGTCCATATATGTGTGGGCTTCATCTGCACAATATATGTGTGCCCTTATGCAGTGCAGAGGCCAGTGTATGTAACAGTGGTATATGGCCCTGTATGTCAGTCTATGGGAGGGATGTACCATAACTAACATAGGCTGTTACAACATGTGAGGGGTATCAGGGGTAAGCTGCCTTAAGGTATCTGGATGCACATTACCGTACAGTTCAACTTTGGTAAATGCAGGCCTACTGCTTCCTGCCATGCAGACTGTTCTGTCTGTCAGTGTGATTGTGATGGTTTCAGTTATGCCTTGTTATGTAACAGATACATCCCATTGTGTCAACTGAGGTCTTTACCCCAAGGGATTGTGTACAGAGTGTAGACAGAGGCTGCTGGATTATACATCTGCATTACTTACTTTTGATTGATTGTTATCCTATGACCCAGTCTGTCTTTACTGTTGTACTACTTGAAGGCCTTGGCCTGGTCAGCAACATATGTAATGCTTTCTGGAATACTGTATTAATTTATCTGTTTGACAGTTGCATTAGTCTGTTTATATGTATTTCAGAGTCTAAACAGCTATATGACATGGCATATACAACTGTAATATCACACAGATAAAGCTTTCTCATGTATGCAAACCTGTGTGTGGTGTTATATCCTTTGACCTCTCTGTAGGTATATGTTGCAGGCAACAATTGTCTTTTGTATGGATGACTCATACAGTGTCCAGTTGGTAAGGTGGCAGCTGTATGCATACCAGCTGTTCCGTATGGTGTGCACCCTCTAAATATGTATCTTCCTATACATATCTGTGTGTGTAGTTACATGTATATATATATATATATATATATATATATATATATATATATATAGATGTGTATATATATATATATATATATATATATATATATAGATATATATAGATGTGTGTGTGTGTATCTGCATATATGTGTCTGTGTATATTAGGAATGTTTATTGCTTCCACATTGTACATTCCCTATGGTAGCCAAACTGTACTGCATGATAAGTTATTGATACCAGCCTGACATCATACAGGTGGGATGGACTGCTGTTAACATCGTGTGCCCATGTTGTGTCAGGTCCTGGTTATGGGATTTGCAACAGTTGGTATTTCATTGCAGGGCAGACCTGTTTGGCTGGTGGAGGGGATATCAATACATACAAGACTTATGTTGCTTGGGCCCCCTCACCCCCATTAATGGTGCCTGTGGTCATATATGTATTTGTTATGTTATCTTTTATATCTATATATATATATATATATATATCTGTCTATGTATATATATATATATATATATATATATATATATATATATATATATATATATATATATATATATATATTTAGATATAAATATATACACACACACACACACATACATCTACATGTATAAATACATTTCCTGTACTGTTGAATGACTGTGCTGGATGATATGTTTGTGAAAACATCGAGGTTATGTATATCTGACATGGCTTCATGGTAAATCATTTTGGCTATGGTGTGCAGGGTCCTGCATTCGAACCTTGCAGAGGCTGTTTATTTTGTATCTGGGCAGAACAAGGGCCATTGGATGCAGAGTAATTAAGGCTCTTTTAAGCAGTTGTAAGTGGGTTTGCATGAGTTTGTGCTGAGGTAAGCACTAACTTTCGGTCACAGTTTCTTATACTCAACTTCTAAATTGCTTAACCTGTGTAGGCATTGCTTACCCTCATGCAAACAGGCTTAAACCCACTTACTGCTGCTTAAAAGTGCTTGCTCCCGCTTACCCCTGCGCTAATTTCTTTAAAAGAAAAAAAAATGTTTAGTAGGAAAGTGGTGAAAAAGGGGCACAAAGAGGGAAAGACAGTAGGGAAAATAGCTAGAGATGTGCAGGAAGGGTGTAGGGAAACTCTATAGCTGCCCATTTCTTTTACAGCAACAGCTGTGCATATACACTGAATTTGGAGATAGATTTGGACACTCATACCCCTGAGAGAAGGGTGATAACAGCGATAATATGTGTTAAGCCAATTAGACCAGATTACATGTGTCCAATGGACACCTGTGTGAAATGGACAGCGATGTATGGGGCTGTGGGGCGAGATTTTTTTTTTTTGGCAATAGATTGCCCTTTTTTTTTTCAGGTGAGAGTGGGATGTTGGGGAGGGATATTAGATATATTTGGGGAGGTAGGTTGGGTAGGTTAACAGACAAGACAAACAAGACTCATACAGGGGCAGTATATGACACATGTGGGGGGTAAACACCTTAATGAGGAGGGGTGTTGGGAAATCGGAAGCCCATGAGCCCCCTAGTGGAGACAGTGGGACTGAGGTCCCTACCTATGGGCAGTCACCACTTCACCTTCACAGCCCCAAAGGTGGCTGAGCTGAGGGCTGAGTCGGAGAGCCAGGCCGACCCTCTAGTCGCGACACACAGCCCTCAAGCTTGTGTAACAGTTCTCCAAACTCCCTGTGGAGCTCGCTACGTACCATGACCCGGACCTCGTGATGGGTGACAGGTTCCTGTCTGCACCCGCTCCCAGGGGGACGAGCCCCATCCCCTGAGGTGGTTCCACCCGAATGTGGTGCTGGACCAACGGATGAGGAGGTCCCGGGTTGGGCCCCAGATCTGCTGTTGTCCGGTGCCATAGCCAGCTGAGGTGGGACAGGTGGTTCTTCTGGGACCCACGTTCCCATACGTGCTATGGTGTTTATGTTTTATCAACATATGTGGGTTAGTAATACTCAGCACATTCCAGGATTAGGAATAACAGCATGCATAGATATCCCCATTAACCCAAACACCAGATATGGAACAGTTGCATAGCAAACAGAACACATGCATATATGGGACCACAGTGGTAATTACAACAGCATGCCGGTACATTGATGGAACCATGCCATCAATGTTGGAGTATTTCAACATAGTATATGCATAGAAACAGATTTAAATAATTATCGAACAATAGGACATATGTCCCAACATTAGAGTTAAGTCAGCACATACCAATTGAGTTGGGTATTTAGTTCATTATTGCAGATATGGTGGGGGGGAGAAAGATGTCACTTAATAACTAGTATATTCCTGTAGTTCACTTTACTTTCCTAGTCAGTGCTGTTATCTGTAACTTACAAGTATTAGTACACTACCCTATTGCCTTACCTTGGACAGTTGTATGGCTGTCGACAACTATATACATGAACTGGTTTTACCTGCAGTATACACCTCTTACCTGGTATACCTGAGGAGGAATTTGTTAACACTAACTAACTGTTTCTACACTTACTCCCAGATTCCAGGTTGATATTAGGCACATACCTGTCCATCTCTTTCTACACAGACTCTGGGCATGTCTTGACCACATGCAGGTGAACCGGGACATATTTTGACTATTGCCCTTTTAAACCTTTAGTGAATTACAACACTCTTATACAGGATTTCCTAGACAGTTATATTATGTAGCACAGTGTGGGTGACAGTGATGAGTGATACCTTATTATTCAGAGCAACTGCAACACTAACAATGCCATGCAATAACAGAGTACACAGTACCAGTACAGGATATCAGTCTTTTATTTCTAGGCACAATGTTCATATCTGACAGACCTGTGGGAGCAAAGTTTGTTAGCACTACCTGACTGTTGCCTCACAAATTACCAGACTCCACATTAGTATTATGCACATACATCTCACTCTGTTACTGTACACACTCTGGTCACAGCTTGATGATATGAGGGTGTAGATGGGACATATTTGGCTTATTACTCTCATAACATTTTGGGGAGTTGCTAGAGTAACAGGTTTGTTCTTATAGATGTCTGACAATCAGATGTATTTTTTGTTTGCTGCCTAAACATCTGGGATCATCCCACTGATTTCCCAGGGTAACAGGGTGACAGGCAGCACATATTTGTACAGTTGTGGGGTATGATTCTGTATGCAGCCTACTACCACTCCCAGGATTCGTACCATGGCTGTGTGTGCTAAAAATACAACAGCTCACATCTCAGTCAAGTGTGCTATTTGGATTTTGTTGTCTGTATTTTCACTGTTTTCTATGTCTCTCTCAGTTGTACTGTATGACCTCTTGGGATTACACCAGTCATATATAGACATTCCTACACATTTTATTTATGTAGCACAGTGTGGGTAACAGTGCTTAATACAACAGTACTATTAAGTGATTGCAAATCTACATTACCATATAATACCAGAGTAAACACATGTAGTTCAGCAGTTAGACCTTTATTGACAGGCTATTATGCTTTTATTTACATACAACCTATATGATACTCTTCCTGCCATATTCTCTGGTGTATGCAGTACATGCCTTAAACAATACACATTTTATACAGGCAATTAACTTAATACTACTTTTAGATTTATTTACTATGACAGTATATGCAAGAGTATTACTAACCTGCCTTGCTTCCCAATCGCTACAGGCAACATCCATGGACCTCCTGGTTCATAGCTCACTCACTTGCCACTGTTAAAGACATAACAGGAATATTTCACCATACCTATCCATAATATACCTGAGCTGGCAATTATTAAACAGGCTGTGGACTGATACTTACACACGGCTGGGACCTCCCCTGTCCTCCTAGCCTCTTGGATCCACTGATCCAAGAAATCACCCTTTCATTGCTTCAAGTCGGCATAGTGATGCCTGACCTGCTCACCAGTTCTTGGTATGCCAGTGGCACTGGTGAGGTCACGGACGAGATGGTCCCGTGCTTCCGCTTTATATTGAGAACTCTGGTACTGGCCCTGCAGCAGTCTCATGTCATGGTCTTTTACAAGGAATCCTGCCATGTCTCTGGAGTCCTGGATGCCCCAGCAGTGCACCCAAAAGCACATACCCTCTCCCATTCCAGACATAGTGCCTACAATGGAAAGCTACAACCAGTTATAAGATGTATTCCCACCTGTTGGGTTTAAATAGGGCTGGTTTCCCGCACTTTGCCATGATTGGACAGTTTTGAAAAGGCTAAGCTGTGGGTAAACCTGCTTACCTAAGGCTGGCATTGCTTAAAGGGGCATTACAATGGGCAGACTGAGTTAGCTGGCCTATACATTGCTTACACCTACTAAGTTGGGCTGTGCAATGGCTAGCAATGGCTAAAGTTGCATTATATTTGCATTGTAGCATTGATTTATTATTCATTACATGTTATATATGTGTTTAGTATCCATGATTCATGTGTATATACACTGTATGGGTCCTTGTGTTTATTAGGGGATTTCAACACTTTATTACAATGACAACTCACATATGGGCTTAATGTAGTACTCCAGTTCACATATTTATGTTATGTAGTAGGTTATAAAACATAAGACTGTATATAGATTCCTTTCACATGTCAGTTTGAATTTCTTATAGTGAGGATCTGTTTGATGATATCTCAGTCTTTGTACTCCTGTGATGGCTTAGTGGTTAACTACTGTGACTATAGTGTACAGGGTCCTGGATTCAAGACCTGCAAAGGTTGTTTATTTTGCTTTTGGCCAGAACAGCGGCTGTTGCATAGAGAGTGATTAAGGCACTTTTAAGCAATTGTAAGCAGGTTTGCGCAGGTTTGCACGAGGGTAAGCTATGCTAACCTTCGGTGAAATATGCTTACAGTGAGTTAGCTTCAATATTGCTTAACATGTGTGCGCATTGATTATCCCCACACAAATGGGCTTAAACTCGCTTACTACTGCTTAATTATGCTTACTCCTGCTTACTATTGCTTAATAGTGCTTACGCTTGCTTACTCCCACTTACCGCCGCACTAATTTAGACAGTAATGTCTAATGGTTCTTGGGAAGGTGGTGGATTTGGTAACTGTATGGAGTTATCATTCATTACACATTTTACCTTCCATTTGTATCCCTGATTCCTGTGTACATATACTGTATGGGGCACTTGTGATTATCTGTGGACTTTGCAACATTATGACAATGACACCTCACATCTGCATTTAATGCAGTACTCCCATTCACAAATATATGTTATAAATATATACATGTTATAAATATATGTTATTGTAGTTATGCAACAAAATAAATTGATCATGCAGTGATTTGCCATGAAAAATGGATTGTATTGGAGTGGGACTCGAGCCAGGAATGACTGCTCATAAGGTTAATGCTCTGCCCACTACGCTATTGCTGTACTGTTTCAGTTGCATATATCTTGCTTTTTATCCTCTTGTGCCATTATAGCAGCATTAACCATAGCTAAGCGATGGGCAAACCTGCGCACCTACAGTTAAATTTAATCTGTTTCATAAAAAAAAAATATTTATATTTTATGTTTTATCTATTGCTCTTGTAAACGTGGGGGTATGTTGCTGGGGGTATGCAAACACCTATGAGTGGTCTCACTCATTCTTTTATTCATATTCTGCTGTTCTTTATTGCAGGGGCATGTATATTTTGAGAAATCTGCTCTCAGACGCCCCCTGCACTTGTATACACTCCATGTATGTTTAGGAGCTCAGGCAGGGTGCCTTCATTAATATGCATGGCGCGCTGCCATCCTGCTCCTAAACGGCTGCTTCCGTGCAGGACTAAGCTAGTCCTGCATGGAAGGATAGTGAATCCGGGGGAGTAATTTGAATAGTTTATGTAATGTTGCTTATGTTATATGATATATAGCAATATATGTGAAGTATAATGTTTGTAAACATGAACTTGTTAATGCAGTTTGCTTTTATATACATGCAAATTTGTCTATGTCACAAGCAATAATTTAATGAAGGTGTTTAAAAAAAGGAAATATGTAGTTGGACAATAGAGAGGAATGAGAGCTAAGTAATTTAATTCTGCCTATTTCACATCTTTATGCTGTTTATTGATCATAGTTTTTCATGGAAATCACCAGGTTTGCTTATCTCTATATCATCATTTTTAGTTGTTAGTTAATTTTTATTTTACATTTGTTAAGAGGGGTAGAACCCTAATACAGCACAACCATTTTCAGTCTTAGCCCATGAGAGTATTACACAAAATTATCAATACAAATAGAAGATCACATCGACAAGATGTTAAGATGTACATTGCAGTGTACAAACATTGAAATTGCTTAAAGACAAATGCATGCATTAAACCATGCTTAACAAATTATTTTCTTTGGTATACTGATGATATACATTTACTCATGTACTCTATACATCTTTAGATCTAATAAGGAAAGGAAGAGGGGCAATGAAAACTAGAGTTTGGTATGGGCAAGAAAGTGAATAGAGATAAGTGGGGAATATAAAGAACAAAGGGATGAAGGTAGATGGGATCATAGATTTATCTCTAAATAAAGCAATATATACAAGAATATTAAGTTGGAATTGAAAAGTAATTTATAATACACTGCCTTAATAAGAGCATTTGCAAGTGGCTCTGCTTTAAAGAAATTGCTTTAGTTATTTGCAGAATTCTTGGAAGGAGGACACTGAGTATAATTTCAATAGGAAGGATTTCCATGTATGGGTTGAGGAAGCATTGTGCAAAGGCTGTGATCAGTGTTGTGAAGTTTATTTATGGGTGTAAGGTGAAGATGAGTTTGAAAGTGATTCCCACCTAAATTAGGGTAGCTAGTATGTGTAGCGTAGTCCAGATGCAATTTGCTGCTTCTGAGTATGTTTGTAGTGGCTGTTGTATTATGAGCACATTTTCCAAGCCATCATTGATTGGAAGAGGCCCTTCTGTACCCTTATGTGACAAGTGTGCTGATTGGAGCCTGTCTGGTGAAAGGTGATTGGTCTAGGGCTTAGAGTAAGCACCCCCATTGGTTCTTTTGAGTTTTTTAAAAGGCTTTTTTAAGTTTTTAGATTCTGCTATTTAAGCCCTGCATTTGAGCTAGTTTCTGCTTGTTTGTGCATTGTGCACCACCACTCACTGCTGCACAATTGTGCGCCGTAACCTGACAAATAATTTCAATAATTTTTCATTAGCTACAGCTGTAGTACATTAGTGCAGTCCTCATATTTAGTACATCTCAGGTCTAAGAAGTATGGCTAGTGAGCTGTGACCTACTAAAACACCAGCCAAAAACCCCATCAGAAATATCCATCTACAGAACACCTACTACATCAATTGTGGAAGCACCCACTTTGTGCTAACAGTTCTTCAAACCCAGCATCATGGATAGTTTGACTACCCTTGTTTCTCTTGCCAGCCTTGTTGACCTGGGTCTCCTGAGGCAGTGTAGCAACTGCCTCATGTACACTGACAATCCTCTGCTAATATCTCACTCTGTTACAAAACTCATTCTAGTACAGAGTGCGAGAGATGTACCTACACCAGGAATCTTAAATCCCTGCTCTCTTTCACACTCAAAACAGTAACACTGAAGAAGTTGTCAACTCACCCACCACTGCTCATGCACATAGTACCACTACTCACACACATAGTATGCATCCAGCACATAAATAAACATACATGGAGGTTCTCTCAAAAAACACAAGAGACTACCTTAGTTCATGTAGAATGCAGCCTGGGATGTTATCAGGTCCCATGGAGGCTGTATTTTTTGCATTTGAGAGGGCAGTGGTGAATTTTTCCCTAGAGATAAGGGGATGGGGGCAGGTGCTGGGGATGTCCTGATTTACTGATGGGGAGATAGCCAGCAGGTTGGCTATATCTATAGTGTTTCTGCATGTTGTGTCCTTGACCACCAGTTCTGAGCAGATCCGAGTGCTTCCGTTGAGACTGTGGACATATGTGAAGAAAGCCTTATGATTATCTTTAGTAGATATGGCCAGTTTGGACTCAAAGTTAGCTTTGGAGAATTTCACTAGTGCTCTTATTTGCTTGTTCAGGCTAAGGAGAGATTGCTTCCAATTATGCACCTGCTCCTTCTTGGCCCTGGACAGCAATTTTTTGCTTTTATTATAGAGTTTATTTATTGCAGATGTCCATCAGACAGGTTTACTCTTCCTTGAGGAGGAGGATTTTGACCTCTTGGAAATTTCTGATTCGATGCAGCTATATAGATGCTCATATAGTACTTTGATGTAGGTTTGGATGTATCTGCCAGTTCCTATGGAGGAGGAGGGAGGTTGTGAAGCTGATTATTCCTTCCCTCAGGAGGTTGTAATCAGCTTCACAGAAGTTTTTTTGTTTGATCCTAGCTGGGGGGGGGGGGGGGTCGGGGGAGATGGTGACTTCGAAAGTGACCACTTTGTGGTTGGATCTTTCCAGGGAGGATGACACTGTAGGGATGCTGCAGTGGTTATTTATGTTTGTTAATGCCAAGTCCAAGATATTTTCACCTCTTCTGGGGGTGTCGACCAGCTAGTTCAAGGCATTTGCATTGATGAAATCAAGGAATCTCTGGGCGTTTGTATTTTGGCATGAGTAGTTCTTCCAATCTATGGTTGGATAGTTAAAGTTGCCCAGGATTGAGGTAAAGGATTGAATCTTGATAGATTTGAAGAGGTCCAGATAGGTGGAGTAGGCACCTTGAGTCAAAGTTGGGGGCCCTGTAGCTATCTATGATTTGAATAGGTGTCTTGTCAGTGGTTAATTGCACCTAGAGTGTCTCCTGTGTGTCATACTGTTTGACCAGCCTGGAGGTGTGTATGTCTTTTATATATATTGCGATTCCACCCCCTTTTGCTTTGCTTTGCTGCCCCTGGTTTGGGGTCTGAATGTATGACAGGATGAGTAACCAGGTATGGATGGGGTGCTCTCTTCAGCTTTGAACCAGGTTTCTGTGACTGCAAAAATGTCAGCATCTTTCAGGATTAAGAATGGTTTCAATGAGTGCAGTTTCAGGTTTAGACTCCTATCACTTAGCAGCATGACCTTTAATTTACATTTTGATGACATTTTCATGTTGTTAGATTTCACCTCATGGCATTGCCTAAAAAAAGGGTACTATGGAGGAGGCAAGAGCCTTTGCCAGGAGCCTGAAGCCCAAGGGAGACAGATATAGGTCACTTCTGGCAAAGCATCATGGTTTGTCAGTCATCTCTTCCCAAGCTGTAAGGTACTGGATCCCCTTGGAATGACACCAGAAATTAAGCCAATTGTTAAAGTCAATAATTTTCTGTTTGTATTGAGGCATCATTCTGAGTGATGGTAGAATGCTGCTTAAGGCTAAGAGCATAATTGCCTGGGAAACATATTCAGTGAGCTCAACCATGTATCTCTCCATATAGTCCAGGGAGGTATGCTTCAAGTCACTCATGCTAACATGGACTACAATAGAGTCATAACAGTACCTGTTGTTGAGAGACTTGAGTGGATGGGTGATATGGCAGATTCTAGCACCTGACAAACAACTAACCTTGACTTTCTCCTTATCCAGCCTAGTGAGGGACACATCTGTGCATCTAACAATGTAGTCTCCTATGATTAATATATTGGATTTATGTTTAGGCTTTAGTGGCTGTGAGACACAGGTGTTGTGGACTAGGTGTGGTATGTGATGTGAGCAGGGAAGTTCGTATGTGTTTTTGCCTCGGAGGTCTCTTTTGTTTGGGTATGTTTTCGTTGAGTACCTCTACATATGTGGGTGTGTGTTGTGTAGGTGTGGCTGGTGTTTGAGGTGTAGTGTTTGTGTTGACAACCTTCACCATGCCAGATATACTGACTTGTCAGGGAGAGAGCATTGACTCAAGGTTCTTAATGTAATTGCATCTCTCACAAATTGTGTTCTTAGGTGGTAGTCGTAGAGGGCTGCCTGTGTACAGGAAGCAGTTGCTACATTGTCTCAGGATGGCCATATCAACCAGACCGGTAGGAGAAAACTGCAGAAAATCGTCCATCCATATTTGTCAGAAACTGAGGGAGAGAGGCCAGAGAGAGCTAAGTGGGTAAAAGGTGGAAGGTCTAAGAGTAGTACTACTAGGTGATCACACAAGTGCTACTAAGGGAAAATTTGTCGCTGGAATACCTCACAAAGGGTTAAAAACAGTGCAGCTGCAGCTCTGGGTGCAGCAAACCTGTATCCAGACTATGCTACTCAATTTAAGGGTTATGAACATGGTAAAACTCACAAAAAAGTACAGATTCACTACCTATAGACAAAAACAACACTCACCGTATATAAAATACTGTTTAACAGTAACGAAATGCAGTAACATGTAGTTAAATAGTAATGACTTGCAGTAAATAACAATGAAATACAGTTAAACAGTAATGAAATGCAATTAAGCAGTAAATTGCTTTAAAAAATGTGATAAATTAGGTCCCAATCACAACAGTAAAAAACAGCTCAAATAAAGCAGCAATTCAGTAGAATTTTGTCATCAATTTAATAAGGCTACCGACAAGAAGTAACAAATGCAGCAAATTAAGAACAGTTCAACATCTATGCACAAGAAGCAAAATGAAGTAGGAAGAGGGACAATAACCCAGATTCAGCAAGCCTTGCACAGTATGCAGGAACAGTGCAGGAGCTCCAGCAGGCAATATGTCCACTGTGCGATACAGGAATAAGCTGCAGGGACGTGCATGAGCATTCCTGCACTATTCCTGCACGGACACAACGCCAGTATGCAAATTACCCCATTTGCAGGTGAAAACCATGCAAATGAGGTGAATTTGTGAACCAAGGAGCTGGCAGCCAGCCGTGCAGGACTAGTGTAATCTGCAGAAATGTACTCTGTTAGTAACCGAGTACATTTCTGCAAACTACAAAACGGAGCCATGACAGCTCCAAATAAAGGGTGTATATAATGTGTAAAGCATGCCAATAGCCAAATATTTCAAATATATGGCCATTGGCATGGAAACAGTTAAAAAAAAATAAATAATGTTTAATTTTTTTTAGCCAATTTCGGCTGTTTAAGTGTAGGGCAGTGGCGCACAAATGGGATCGGGAAAAAAATAAAGAAAATAACCTGACAATAAACATTCTAACCAAAATCTCTATTTTGCCATTATACTCAGTGGCAGGCAGAAGACAACATGGCCAGTGAATAGTGGTTGCTAAGGGGGAGGTTCAGTGTGTTACCTGCAACTATGCATCAGTAGGCAATCCTATGCAAATGAGGGGAATGATACTGAATCCCAGATTTCTTAATGCTAGTCAGCACCCAATAGTGTAAGTGCAGGAATAGCTAGGTGCAAGACTAGGAGTTAGCTGACATCATGGGGGGGGGGGGTGTCAGGCATACTGTAAGTGGATTGGAGCCCTGTGGCTCGGGTTTGTCTTTAGCTTAGCAGACCTCAGCAAGGGGGTGTGTCTGAGGCTGCCTAGCACTCTTTACATAGCTTAGCAGCACTGTGTTTGCACGGCGTGCACCCAGGCTTAAACAGGAAGGCAATGGGAAGAGAAAATAGTAAGAAGGTAATCAAGGAGAACTAGCATAGCTGGCAGGTGACATTTATCACAATCAGCCAATTCCCAGCCAGAACACTACTATAAAATATGCAAACACCTTTCCCTCTGGTTTTTCCCACATAATCTACACCACCGGTGTATACAAATAGGGAAATTTTAATAAACAAAAGCAACAAAATGATAGGGGCTGCAGTAGCTATCATACATCAACATGTGGAAAAGGCTGAGGGTGGTGAGGATGAGAATGCTGTCAACCAACCCACAGTGAGGAGACGAAAAAGAGTGTACAGACTCAGGGTAACCTACCAGGGACTACATGAGCTGGAGATAGTGGAGTACTGTAGGGTGGACAGGGACCTCCTACAGCAAATTGTTGAGCTGTGCCAGCCACGCCTGACACATAGAACTAACAGAGGGGAACCCAACACAGTGGATACCAAGGTATGTGTAGGCCTAAGAATACTAGCCAGAGGTACCTTCCAAAGGCCAACTAGGGATATCATGGGGATGTCACAGGCATCAGCATCCAGGGTACTCCACCATTTCCTGGATGCCATGTCAGCACATGCTGGTGAGCACGATATTTCCCCTACACCCGTGATGTGTTGGCCAGCAATATGCATCTCTTCCACCAAATAGCAGAATACCCTGAGGTAGTGGATGCTACAGATTGCATGCGCATATGCATCAAAGCACCACCTGGTGTGAGCGGGTTTGGTCTACATCAACCGCAAGGGCTTCCTCTCCATCAACTGCCAGGTCATGTGCAATGTCCAGGGCATTATAATCAATGTGTGTGGTGGCTGCCCTGGAAGCTATCACGACTCCCATCTGGCATCTGACACAGGTGTACCAGAGATTTGCCAATGGGGACATCCCTACGGTCAACTAGTAGTTTAGAATTTGAGCCTTGCCTAAAAGGCATCTATGGGGTGGCAAGAGCCTTTGCCAATATCCGAATCCCAGGGTGACAGGTGCAAGCCCCTTGAAACAGCGTGGCTTGTCCAGCATGTCATCCCAGGCAGACAGACACTGGATCCCCTTTGAATGACACCAGTGTTTAAGCCAATTGTTAAAGCTGATCATCTTATCTCTGTATTGTGGCATCATTCTTGGTGAAGGTAGGATACTGCTCAAGGTCAGGGTCATACCTGTCTGGGCTACATAATCAGAGAGCTCCTCAATGCCTCTTTTCATGTAGTCCAAGGAGGTGCGTCTCAGGTCGCTACACCAGCGTGGACAATGACTGAATCATATTTGTACCTGCTGTTGAGAGACCTGAGTGCTTGCGTTATGGCGGATTCTAGCCCGACAGGCAGCTTACTGTGACCTTCTCGCCTCAGTCTGGTGAGGGACGCCAGTGTGTCTGACTATGGAGTCACCAATGACTAGTGTGTCTGGCATTGTGTTTGGCCTTAAGGGCTGTGACTGTTTGACACTCTGACTGTGAGGTCTATGTGTTGCAGGTGTTGTGTTCTGAGGTGGTGGTTGTTTGGTGTCTGCTTTGGTGGCCTCTGCTGTTTTGGTAGATTTTGATCAGAGCCTCCAAGTATGTCTTTGTGTGTTTATGTGTATGATTTGAGGTTGTAATAGTAATATGTGGGACTGGGACTATAGTGTGTGTAGTAACCTTCTCCTCCTGGACTGGTCTTGCCAGACCTATGTTGAGAGCTCAGGCTCCAGTTTGGCCGTGTAGTTGCATCTCTCGCATGTATTTGTGTTTTGTGGGAGGAGGAGAGGGTTGTCTGTGTACATGAGGCAATTGTAACATTGCCTCAATATTCCCAGGTTCACCAGCTGAGCAGGAGAGGACACTAGCAACTGATCCCTCGACATGCTAGAAGGAATAGACAAAAAAAACTTTAAAAAAGATTCCGGGGGACGTGGGTGACCGAGAAATGGGGGGTTGCCTTTTTGGGGTACTATCTATGACAAGAGTGCCGTATCAAGGTAATAAGTACTGTAGGAGCAAGTAGCAGCAGGCAATATGTCCACTGTGCGATACAGGAATAAGCTGCAGGGACGTGCATGAGCATTCCTGCACTATTCCTGCACGGACACAACGCCAGTATGCAAATTACCCCATTTGCAGGTGAAAACCATGCAAATGAGGTGAATTTGTGAACCAAGGAGCTGGCAGCCAGCCGTGCAGGACTAGTGTAATCTGCAGAAATGTACTCTGTTAGTAACCGAGTACATTTCTGCAAACTACAAAACGGAGCCATGACAGCTCCAAATAAAGGGTGTATATAATGTGTAAAGCATGCCAATAGCCAAATATTTCAAATATATGGCCATTGGCATGGAAACAGTTAAAAAAAAATAAATAATGTTTAATTTTTTTTAGCCAATTTCGGCTGTTTAAGCATAGGGCAGCAGAACGCAAATGGGATCGGGCGAAAAATAAAAAAAAATAACCTGAAATAAACATTCTAACCAAAATCACTATTTTGCCATTATACTCAATGGCAGGCAGAAGACAACATGGCCAGTGAATAGTGGTTGCTAAGGGGGAGGTTCAGTGTGTTACCTGCAACTATGCATCAGTAGGCAATCCTATGCAAATGAGGGGAATGATACTGAATCCCAGATTTCCCCTTAATGCTAGTCAGCACCCAATAGTGTAAGTGCAGGAATAGCTAGGTGCAAGACTAGGAGTTAGCTGACATCATGGGGGGGGGGGGGTGTCAGGCATACTGTAAGTGGATTGGAGCCCTGTGGCTCGGGTTTGTCTTTAGCTTAGCAGACCTCAGCAAGGGGGTGTGTCTGAGGCTGCCTAGCACTCTTTACATAGCTTAGCAGCACTGTGTTTGCACGGCGTGCACCCAGGCTTAAACAGGAAGGCAATGGGAAGAGAAAATAGTAAGAAGGTAATCAAGGAGAACTAGCATAGCTGGCAGGTGACATTTATCACAATCAGCCAATTCCCAGCCAGAACACTACTATAAAATATGCAAACACCTTTCCCTCTGGTTTTTCCCACATAATCTACACCACCGGTGTATACAAATAGGGAAATTTTAATAAACAAAAGCAACAAAATGATAGGGGCTGCAGTAGCTATCATACATCAACATGTGGAAAAGGCTGAGGGTGGTGAGGATGAGAATGCTGTCAACCAACCCACAGTGAGGAGACGAAAAAGAGTGTACAGACTCAGGGTAACCTACCAGGGACTACATGAGCTGGAGATAGTGGAGTACTGTAGGGTGGACAGGGACCTCCTACAGCAAATTGTTGAGCTGTGCCAGCCACGCCTGACACATAGAACTAACAGAGGGGAACCCAACACAGTGGATACCAAGGTATGTGTAGGCCTAAGAATACTAGCCAGAGGTACCTTCCAAAGGCCAACTAGGGATATCATGGGGATGTCACAGGCATCAGCATCCAGGGTACTCCACCATTTCCTGGATGCCATGTCAGCACATGCTGGTGAGCACGTATATTTCCCCTACACCCGTGATGTGTTGGCCAGCAATATGCATCTCTTCCACCAAATAGCAGAATACCCTGAGGTAGTGGATGCTACAGATTGCATGCGCATATGCATCAAAGCACCACCTGGTGAGCGGGGTTTGGTCTACATCAACCGCAAGGGCTTCCTCTCCATCAACTGCCAGGTCATGTGCAATGTCCAGGGCATTATAATCAATGTGTGTGGTGGCTGCCCTGGAAGCTATCACGACTCCCACATCTGGCATCTGACACAGGTGTACCAGAGATTTGCCAATGGGGACATCCCTTACGGTCAACTAAAGGGGGATGCTGGTTACGTACTGGAGCTGTGGCTGATGACACCCATCAGAAATGCACACACACCCGAACAAGAACTCCATAATGAGGCACACGCACAGACCAGAATTATAATAGAGCATGTGTTTGGGATGCTCACGTCAAAGTTCCAGTGCCTGGACACATCCGGTTGAGCCTTGCAGTACTCACCAGCTACATGTATTCAAATTGTCATCGTATGTGCCATGCTACACAGTATGATCCTGCGGAAACAGCTGCAACAGGAACAACACAGCACAGGGCAGGGCAACACAGCTTCCCAACATTGCCAAGGCCTGCACAGGCACAGAGTGACTCAGAAGAGGAACAACCTGAGCCTGCACCAGTAGGCAGAAGGAGGCTTGCCCAGTATGTCTTGGCCTTGGCAAAGAGGCAATGCATAGCACATACAATGACGCAGGAGAGATCCAGGGAATGACACCTCTCTCTGACTTGAGCATACAGTAAAAGGGATGCCAAACATGATACTACCTGTGCTCAGCCATGTATAGGGAGTGTACTATGTACATCCAACATAGGCAGCCCTCCAGCACCATCCTCAATACTGGCATACCCACAAGGTAAGTCACTCTTCTTACCAATTGCTGAATGGAGTTTATACATAATGTATTTCGTGAGTGTAATGATAGTTGGTTGGTTTACTTGTGATTTTGCATTTTAACATATCTTTTGTTTAAGGATAATACTAAAAGTGCCTATATCTTTAAGAGATTTTGGTGCCAAGAATTGGTTATTTTAAAAATCTATCATTCATTGCATCAATGCTTCTGAGCGGGTGAAAGCGCTTAACTTTCATGCATTAAACTTGTTTTTTTAAACTATGTTGTGGAGTAGAATCTGTAAACATTAACAGTTGGACATATTGTTGCGAGTGGTTAGCGAAGGTTGCATTTTGGTTTCGCTGACAGTTTTTTATTTTATGTTCCGAACGCTTATTTCAGTGGTGTATCTATGGTATGGATGTGAGCATGCAAGGGAATCGGGTGGCTGAATGGGATGCCAGCAGATAGTAGACACCTATAGTGGCAACATGAGATCTGTAGCAAATACTGGTGTCACCACAGTAGCCAGTACTACACATGGTGTCAAAACCCACTGCAGGAAATGTGCTGGGCCACATGTGTGTCCATATGACATACACATGCCAGTCAGGGAGGTTCACATACCCAACAACAGTCTCAGCCAGCAGGACAGGTGTAGACAAACACAAACATAGGCTGAGCTAAGGCCTCTGAATTATGGCTATAGCTACCCCCCCCCCAAGCCTACACAGACAGACTACATCAAGTCAGGCAGTGGGTTGTTAGTTCTGAAGGGTAAGAAGTCAGAAACCGATATGTTGGTCAATCAAACCTAAGACCTGTAGTACACTGATATGCCTCTAGTCAGCATGATAGGTTATAATACAGAATGAAATGGAGTACCTGACATACCAGTACAGTCATAGTAAATGTGTACAAGTGGCAGGTGTGCCCCCTATCCTATGTAGAAATGTAGAAACAGTCAGGTGTGCCCCAGAAACCTATGGAGAAATTTAGTAACAGTGAGGTATGCCTCCCCAATCCTATGTAGATATGTAATGACAGGTGTGCCCCCCAATCCTATGTAGACATGTAGAAACAGTCAGATGTGCTCCCCCAATCCTATGTAGACATGTAGAAGCAGTCAGGAGTGACCTCCCCAATCCTATGTAGAAAGGTAGAAACAGTCAGGTGTGCCACCCAATCCTATGTAGAAATGTAGTAACAGTCAGGTGTGCCCATCAATCCTACGTAGAAATGTAGACACAGTCAGGTGTGCCCCCCCAGTCCTATGTAGAAATGTAGAAACTGTCAGGTATGCCCCCCCAGTCCTATGTAGAAATGTAGTAACAGTCATGTGTGCCCCCCTCCAGTCTGATGTAGACATGTAGTAACATGTATGTGTAGGTATAATACCAGTGGAGCACAGATGACCTGAGGTAGCCAAGGTAGCAGGATAGATTGTAGAATTTGTACAATATGCAGGTATGCATGTGTTAGGTTGGTGTGTACTTCATATTGTGTGAGAGTGGTCAGTATGTATGCATGGTGAGGTTTGACCTGGTCGCCATTGCCCAGTACTGCTGATGACATGGCCAAGTCCTCACAACAGCAGTGCCAAACACAATGCTCCCCAGTATAACACATTCTAGCAGTAAGCCATTGTAAATGTATGAAGGTAATATGTGTCACCATCTGAAAGATGGACATGGCATGACTCTTGGGCCATATATACACTCAGTACATAAGGGAAAGTACCCTAGACAGACAGTGTATTATGTGTAGCCATGAAAAGGACACACCCTTGGATTTGTATATACAGGTGTGCATCACATTATCTGGCCTTGTAGTAGGGAATACCGATGTCATCTGGCCAAACACTCGCAGATCACAAAGGTCATAGGAATGATGTATTGGGAAACAGCTGATGTCCCTGCACAAGCCAGCATAAGTGGAATGCCCCATGCATATCTCTGAGTCAGATGCAAGTTGTGTCCATAGCACACATGCACCCAGCTCACCCAACCACCACCCACAGGTACAGCGCTGATCTTATCCCTGCTGTTGGGAATGGGTACAATATGACACCCACCTGTGTATGGCAATAGCAAAAAATGCAGGATGCAGTGCAGGTGTCCCATGCAGGTGTGTCCCTAGCTGTAAGCAGCACACTGCCAGCATCCACACCACCTGATCAATACTGATAGAAAGTACTGGCATGAACACCTAGCACACCTACCCTGTCACCCCAGGGGAATATACTGTATGGCAGTCTGGTACTGTAGGACTGACAGAATGCAACGGCCTACTACAGCTGGCCTGATTCACTGCCAAATGGCCTACAGTCAACAGCCATTGGCCTGCATCTCACCCATACTGCCAATGTATGTTATGTCATGGACTCCCAAATAACAACATAACACAGTCCACAGAATCCATATGCAAGGCCATGTGGACAAACCACAGTAACATGTCCACCATGTCCCACTGCATAAACTGTGGGCCTACACCAATACACTGCTGTGATGAGGTGATAACTATAGGGAAATTATTAGAGAATGTTTGCATAAAATATGGAAGAGGATAGAATAATAGAGGGGGGGGGTGGGAGGATGGGCAGCATGGAATGTGCCAAGTCTGAAACACAGCCGTATGCACATACTATCCCTGGCTGCAAACACAAAAATGGGGGCTACAAACCTGCCCATGCACCACAATAGGGGTAGTGTCCTGACTTATGACCCCTGCCTCTGGGTAACCTGTGTGAATCTGTATTCCCACAGCAAGATAAGGCCATATTGTCACGTCGATGGATGTACAAGTATGGGATCATCTGCCTCCACTGTACCAAGGTGCTGAACCGGTTACACAGACCCAGCAGCAAGTATGTGCAGCTCCCACTCCAGAATGGCATTCGTTTTCAGGAATATGTAGGCAATTGACCACAATACTGGACACAGCTGCATTCACCCAGTGTTCCCCAGGACATCACTATGAGCAAAAATGTCTACCTGACAGTACTTGAGGACATAAAACATCACAGTGTATAACACTACACATGTCTGCATATCTCTGCTAACACCAGTACCATGTAGCAGATGCAGCACAGACACAGTTACCTACAGTATCCACTATCCCTTGCCCAGTTTGACCCCATATTCCCAACTGACCTACAGATATCCTGCAGAAACAGTTTGATAGCTGTAGGTGTAGAACACAAAAGTCTGCACTGGAGTGCAATCTACTTGGAATGGATCCACACATGCAATACAGAAGGGCATACTGGGCATGTTCCCACAGTTAGAGAAATGAAAGCAATGTCAGACAACAACCTACTGAAAGGTCATACTGGGCATACTCACACACTTAAACAAATGAAGCCCATGTCTGCCAACAACAGTGGACCATACATATCTGACAGTTGCAGATGTTAGTGCATACACTCCTCAGTATGCACCAGTCATGCTTTGCACGCATATTGGATAGGAATACACACATATAGCCAAGGACAACACACTATAATATGCCAAATGTACACATACATAGATGTGTGGAAGAGAATGACCGTGACAAAAAGCCTTCCATCATGAGGCCTGTCCCACCCAGCACACAGACAAATGGCTACAACCACATGATGTGTAAATGTCACTCACCATAGAAATTAGCCACTGGTATCCCTCAGCATTATAGACTTTGTGGTGCTAGTGCTAACTGTGCAACATGACTGTATAAGGCAGTAGTCATCTAGCAGTTGTATACACATACTTGCAGAATATAAACCTGTGTGTGCCTGAGTGTGGTGTGTCTATCTCTAGATGAATGGGTTATGGCCCATGCACACACACTGCCCTCCCATAGCCCTACTATGGCAAGCCTGATGTCAGTCACTGTGAAATACACCTATGGGGTAGAGCTATCCCAGTAATCTATGTGGCACATCTTATGACTGCATAATGCTGTAGTGTGCTATACTACTTAGGTAGTAGTTCTAATACCAAATGTGGCAACTGTGCGTGTATTTGTCTGTGTAGGGAGCAATGCTTTTTTCTAGTCACACTCATTACAATTTAAATGCCCTACTTTGGCAAGCCTGCTGATGTCATTCACCTTGAAATACACCTTTGGGGAAAGAGAAATCCAGTCATCTCTGTGGTGCGTCCCATAACTGTGTAATGTGCTAAACTAGTTAGGTAGGAGTTCTATTCCCAGACATAGCAAGTGTGGATGTGTAGGTGTTTGTCTGTGTAGGTAGCAATGCTTTTGAGGCTATTCACAGTCACTACAACCTCCATTCCTCTTCTTTGGCAAGCCTGCTGATGTCATTTCCAGTGAAATAGACCTTTGGGGAAAGAGTAGTCCAGTAATCTCCGTGGTGTGTCCTATATCAGCATAATTCTGTAGTGTGATATAGTAGTTCTGTAAGGATTCTATTCCCAGACATGGCAAGTGTGGATGTTTGTGTGTGTGTTTGTTTGTCTGTCTGGGGAGTAATGCTTTTCAGGCCATTCACAGTCACTACAACCTCCATTGCCTTCTTTGGCATGCCTGCTGATGTCATTCCCAGTGAAATACACCTTTGGGTAAGGAGTAGTGCAATAATCTCTGTGGTGCATCCTATAATAGCATAATTCTGTAGTGTGATATAATAGTTTGGTAAGGGTTCTATTCCCAGATATGGAAAGTGTGTTTCTTTGTCTGTGTAGGGAGCAATGCTTTTGAGGCCATTCACAGTCACTACAACTCCATTGCCCATCTTTGGCAAGCCTGTTGATGTCATTCCCAGTGAAATACACCTTTGAGAAAAGAGTAGCCCAGTAAACTCCATGGTGCATCCTATAACAGTGTAGTGCTGTAGTGTGATAAACTAGTTAGGTAGGAGCTATAATCCCAGGCATAGCAACTGTGTCTGTGTTTGTCATTTGTATCCTGTGTGGAGGTGACTGGGAGTGTGTAACAACTGGATTCATTTGGGAACGGGTTTTGCAAATTTCTTATATGCTGGATCTATTATATGTCACAATGTCCACGTTACAAGAATAACAGATGTCAAATAGCTGATAGGCTGGGGTGCCAATCCATACCCCTACATGTGACATCAAGGCCTGGCAAACAAAGTAAGCAACCCTTGTATTACCCAGAGAACACTCTCAACCCATGTCTCATACACAAACACACTTGCCTAGGCAACAACCACTATGTTAGTAGTACCCTGCATATTGCCCACAGATAGTAACCATGGTTTGACTGGAGTGGACTAGAGAGGGCATGGCACCCTGTCCCATCACTACAATAGGCACATAATTGCAGGCAGTGTGTCTTTACTATGTTCCCCAATGGACACCTACAACAACCGTGGTGCCATCAGATGTGACCCACAAAGGACATACCATGCCTTAAACACATGCCCTGTATGGACAGATGCCACTGACAACAGAGAAAACCTGTATCATGCTATCAATGTAGGTGCAGGGTCAACCTGGTGTCCATTACCAATGCATGCCACATGAGGCCAGGACTGGCACATCTGATGATAATCTGTGCACACAACATGGGCCAGACACCACAGGTACAGTTCCACATGTCACTGACTGTGGGACATGTGCACATCACAGACACCATCTATGTCATAGACTATAGAACACATACATGGCAAACATTGCCCAGCACTGGCCACACACAATAGTATCCCAGGTGACTGGATGGTGAATACAATACCCACCTGTGTGGGCTAATCCAGACAATACACCCCTGAGCCACACTGCAGACCATTGTAATGTGGCCTGATGCCAAGGGTATACCCTTCATCTAGCCTTGTATAGCCTTCTGGCACAGTCAACCACTACACACCCATGAAGCAATGCACCCATGCATGTCAGTACTGGCACCCTGTGTCTGTGTGTGTGTGTGTGTGTGTCTGTTTGTGTGTGTGTGTGTGTGTGTGTGTGTGTGTGTGTGTGTGTGTGTGTGTGTGTGTGTGTGTGTGGAGTATGATACTTTCGACCACATTCACACTCACTACAACTCCCATTAGCCTACTGAAGCATGCTGTCTGATGTCAGACATCTTCAGATACCCTTTGCCCATATAACATATGGATACCTTTGTGGTGCATGTGATACCTTTGAATTACTGTATTGTGGCAAACTAGCTATTTAGGACATCTATTCCTGCTCCTGCCAAGTGTGTCAATGTGTGTGAGTCCCTGAGAGAGTGTGGCTGTTGATGTTGACACCTGTTCATGTGGACAGGCATGTGCACTACACGTACCTTATCGGTACTACATCACTGTTGCAGATGTCACTCACTATCAGATATACTTTTGGACAGCTCACCAACATGTAAGCTTTGTGGTGCATGCAATAACTGCATAGACATGTGATAGCAATATATAGCCAGTCTGGGGTTTGAAACCTTGTATTGGTAGGTGTGCGACACAAACATGCTCAGATTTTTCTCTCCCACCCCCTCCCTGACTTACTTTGCTCTGCCTGTCTCTCTCACTCCCTCTCTGGTGGATGTGGAGAGGTACACCTGCTTTGCTTAGGCAGCAGCTTGTGTTTTGTAAGTGATGCTCATGATCAGCTGATGGCCTCTGCATGAATTGCAGTCCCCCTCTAGATGATTGCATGTGGAGCAGCTGTGGTAATATTCCCATAGCCAATTGCAAGGAAACACACTTCAACATCTAGGAACATCATGTTGGTGTTGGGCCTTTTCTTTCATAGTGAGCAGGACCTATATTTGGTGATTGGCAATCAGCATCACAGATGGTATTGGTATTTACCTCTAACAGCATACACTGTGGAAAAAGGCCAACAAACAGGAGGGGGAAGTGCCAGACATGACTACAGAATGTAAGTCTTGCTCTTCTGTATTTGCAGGAATGTTGGTTTAACAGGGTGTGTGTGTATATGGCTGGACTACATGATTTAATACCTGTCATGACAGTGTTATAAGTTTGAGGAAATTCCCATCTGTAGGGTTATCTGCAGACTGGGCAGTGTGTGGAGCCTTTTGTTTCTTGTGTTACTCACAGAACACCTATCTGAGAACTGCAGAAGCACAGTGTGAGGATTGCAGTCAGTACATTGTGACAGCTATGACAGTTACTGACTTCATATCCCTCATAGGACATATGTCACAACAACCCTGGTATGACAATAAATGTATGAGGTTATCACAGCAACATGCCAATATTGGGCCACTGTTTGTAGCTCCAGCCACAAGTCTGTCAACCTTTGTACATATGTCATGCAGTAAGAGGTGCACATGTTCTGTACATCATTATTTATTGACATCATACCTGATAACAAGCCAGTCAGATATCAGACATGTTATGTATAGTAGGGGTTGTTTCTGAGGACATAACTTGGACATTCTGCAGTTGTGTGTACAGTACTGGGATCTGTGTACTTATGGTGATTGCCAACAGTATGTGCATTGCACATACATACCTTGGGCTGTGCACAGACTGTGGTAGATGCCATTGTTCTTTGTCTTGTTCTATCTGATGTTACATGCCGCTCCAGTGTATGGCACCCTATTGGCTCACATGTCTGTAGGGCCAGACACACACGTATCCCATACCACAGACAGGCATCGGACCACACTGTGTCATGAACCAGTGTATGTAGGGCTAGTGTGTGAGTGGCACATATGAGGATGGTGTTTATCAGACAGTCCATATAGTGTCATATTAAGCTTGCATACCATATGTGGCTGTGGCTGTGTTCACATTGGTTGTGGGTATGCACCTTCTCACAGGTGTCTGTTACTCTGTGCTGTGACATGCGTGTAGAGCCTGCTATAATTGCAGGTACATGTGTATTCCCCCATAAAAAATGTAGTCCAGTGTTGTGGCAGTCTGCCTGTAGTTTGCACAGTGCTGTGTGACATGCCTAGCAGCCTAGTGTAATTACCCTTTGTGCTGTTATGTCCAGATATTTGCAAGACATACTACTGCCATGCCACCATAACTGCTGTGTATTTCTGACAAAGCAGTGGGATCATGTACAGATGTATGTCACTAACTACTGGGTAGTATGTGGCCATGTGACCTCTGCACCAGGTAATATGTATCAGGGCGTGTGTGAATGCATAAACTGTGTGGGCATATGTAGTCCAGTATTTACGTGATATACCCATGTACATGGCTATTAACATCCACATTGTGAGGCGTGGTCCACATATCTCACATGAAGGAGATTTGTGTACACCTCTGGACTGACCACAGAGTTCCAGACTGTCCACATATATTGGTCATATCTCTGCTGTAGTCCACAGGATCATTACTGTGCTAGCAGTGGTACTGTACTATGATGTCCTTAGGATGTCTGTCAATAGCCAATGGTGCACAAGTCAAAAGCAAATGTGACCTCCCACACACAACAAGTCTGTTAGGACAACCCCTGTTACAGTAGCAACAGTCGACATATATACCTGCAATGCATACATAACATCCCCTTGCATAACATCCCCTTGCACTAAGAGGTTGGGACTGCTGGTGCTGAGGTAGGACTACACTCCATGTTCTGGACATATGGTAAACATACATGTGTGTATATATATATATATATATATATATATATATATATATATATATATATATATATATATATATATATATATATATATATATATATATATATATATATATATATAGCTATATATCTGTATAGATATATACACATAAACATGTCTACATACATATATATATATATATATATATATATATATATATACACACATATAAACACTCAAATATATACATATACACAGCAAAATATGTCTACACATATACAGATATATAGATATGCGTCTATATTACGCTATCGAAAGCTTTAAATATTGAATACATAAATATCGGCGCTAAAATGTCGTACCATGTAAATAGCGAATGCTCATTCACTCAAAAAAGCTGATTTCAAACTGTTATATTTGGCCCGCATTATCTTAGGGACGTAAACTGTAGAACAATGTAGGACCTTAGTATACCTACTCTTTAAAATTCAGAGACTTCAGTACATGTTATGTGTAGAAATGCAAATGTATGCAAATAATAAAAGGAATACATATAATATACTTACAAACAAAAAGGTAATATATGACTCCGGAAGTACGCAATACGTTCCGTATATATTACCAAAAGCTCCATAAAATTTTGTGCGTATAACTGGATGCAATATCTAGCGATGGCTGACTCTTCACAGTATTGCACTGGCATAGTAGGTAATACATATGATACAGTAATGTCTCAACAAAAGCGTAAGATACTACACATAGAAGGTTATCTGTATAATTTGGAAAGAACTGTTAAAAACAAACAGTACTGGTGCTGTAAATTGAAGTTGGTCAGTAGATTTAAAGGTAGAGCTATAACAGTTGCAAATGAAACAGGTGAAATATTAATGAAATCGATCCCACACGGTCATGCTCCCGATCCTATTGAGGTGGAGAGATATAAAGCAGTTCATAAATTAAAAGAAACAGCTCAATTGTGCAGATCTACCCCAGCATTAGTTGTCGATGATGTGGTTGCAAGCACGTCTTATGAGAGTACAGTACAGCTACCTAGTAGAAGATCTATGCTTCAACAGGTAAATAGAGTGAGGCGTTGTAGACTGTTAGCATATAATACAAACTCCACTACATTAAGTACTGTAGAAACCACAGATTACTATCTAAAACATGGCATCTTTGTGCAAAAATGTATGGTAGATATTCACACTAATACCCATGTTCTGGTATTCAGTACTGAGGAGAATTTGAAGGACCTATGTAGCTGTATTATCTGGTTTATGGATGGCATTTTCCTGACAAAGGCTGGATTGTGTAAACAGTTGTATACTGTGCATAGTTTTATAACTGTTGGTAGTAATAGGAAGTGTATACCTCTCATATATTACCTGATGATGAAAAAGTCATACAAGTCCTATAATTATATGTGGGACTGTATTTTCCAACTTTTGACATCATTTGATTTACAAGCGTCTGTAGAGTATATCTTGACAGATTTTGAACTGGCGTCAATTAAAAGTGTGAAACATAACTTTAATACTGTGGAAAGTAAGGGATGCCTTTTCCACTTTGGGCAGGCAGTATTTCGTAAGGTGCAAAGTCTCGGTTTAGGTCCCCTCATGGAACGTCTGTACAATTCCAATTGACAGTGAAGAAACTTATTGCATTAGCATTTCTTCAAGAGTGTGATGTTATCCCAACATTCCAGGCTCTGTGTAAAACATATCCTGTGGAAGGTAAAGAACGGATAGCTTACTTTTCAGATGTATATGTGTATGGACATCCAAGGAAAGTACATACCAGGACTACAGTGAATGCATGTTTCCCAACCATGTTTCCCATTACATTTTGGAATATTTCAAAACTGAATGAAAGTGCACTTCCCTAGACCCAAAATTATGTGGAAGGTTGGCATAGACTTCTACACTGTTTATTGGGCAGTCATATATGTGACATACCAGCCGTTGTTGATGTTTTGGTTTGGCAACAGAACAGAGTTCATGAAGTTAGGCTTCAATTGATGGCAGGTTCTGCAACTTCACAGAAAAAGAGGAAGACATTAGAAAGACAGTACAGGATGCAAACAGTGTTGTAGAATCATTCGGAATATACTTCCGAACAGATTCTAACTGCCGTCACTATGCTTCTAAAGGTGTAAGTATTTCAGTATAAACAGCAGCTCATCAGTCACATTTCCACTCTCCTTTGTTTACTTTACATGCATTGTAGGTTGTATTCACTTCACTTATATTTCCATTTATATATTCACTATATTATGCATATATTGTCCAGCTACGAGGATATTGCATATCATGCCCACAGTGGTGTATTAATTTACTGCAACTGCTGTTTGCATTTAATAGCACATTTTTTTATTTCACACATGTAATTAGAGCAACTGCAAAGTAGCCAACAAACACATTTCGATATTGTACGGTTCGATAAAGTGAGCTTTCGCTATTTCGGTTGTAAGACATTTTAGTGCCGATGTTTACGTATTCGATATTTAAAGCTTTTGATAGAGTAATATAGACGCATAAATACATATGCTCATATAGTTATGAATATCTACAGCTATATCAACATATATAAGTATATCTAAATAGATATGTATGCACATATAGTTATAGATATCTACATATATATCAACATACATAGGTATATCCGTACACATAATATGCGCATATATATGTATTTGTGTGTGTGTGTGTGTGTGTGTGTGTGTGTATATATATATATATATATATATATATATATATATATATATATATATATAATGCACTATACAGATGTGTAGACATACATATGTATGAATATACATGTGTATGCACATATAGACATATATCAACATATGTATATGTATATATCCATATTCCTGTCATGTGTAAACATCTTGGTTGTGTATACCTTCCCAGATGTATCTCACTGTATGTATCTGATATGTGTACATTTAGATATAACAACATATGTGATGCCACAGTAATATCAATAACAAGTACTACACGATTGTGGAAGCCAAAGCAATTGTTCAATACTATTCAATATGTGTAGTGACAGATATATTGGAAAAAACAATAACTGTCTTCACAGCTGCCATGGTGTAGTGGTTAACTTTTGTGACTATGGTGTACAGGGTCCTGGGTTCAATACCTGCAAGGGCTGTTTATTTTGCTGCTGGGCAGAACAAGGGCTGCTGGATAAAGAGTGGTTAAGGCAGTTTTTAACAGCTTTAAGCGCGTTTGCCCGGGTTTGCGCGAAGCTAAGGGATGATAAGCTATGGTTAAACTTATAGGCACTTACACCATGTAGGGTTTGCTTACCAGTGCACAAATCTGTTTAGCTGTTACATTTCAGCAATGCTGACATCTGCTAAGCAGGGCTCAGCCCTGGTAACCAGTGCTCACATCCCAGTCTGATAACATAGCAGGGTAATGACATCTGTAATAAGTGCATGTAATGCCACATACAACACATGCGTCTATGTGCTGCCATTACAGTACCAAGGGGTGTGAGTGTCATGTCTGGGCCACACAAGTATATAAGACCTGCACAGCACTGTTATCCATGTGAATGTATTACATACAAAGATAGCAACCCAGGTTATGTGCTGTCACACTAGCATGTAGTGTATCATGGCGGTACTACTGTTGTCAGTGCTTTCCTAGGCAAGAGTAGAGTGCTAAATGTAGTACTGACAACAAGCACACCTGCAGGCATAGCTGGACTCTGAGGCCTCACTGTCGTGTTCCTGGTGTGTTAGCTGTGTCACAGTATATATCCCCTACTGGATAATGATCTGACATGTGGAATGTAACTGTAGACTACCATCTGTACAGCACATGTCAGCGAGGGCTTCCAATATGCAGTAATGGCATGCATATTGGTGTCAAGCATCTATCTGTTGACACATTCATCCTACTGCATAGCTACTTGTCAGGCTGATGTCTGTCATTCCCTGTACAGGTGGCAGGTATCCAGCTTGGATATGTACAGGCAACCTATGCCTGACTGACACTGATATGCCTGCCCAGTTGTGTTATAACTGGCACATATAGGAGACAACACCCTGTACGAACCACATGCCACGGGTACCTCCACTACACTACCACAGTCAACAGAACATGCTTGGGTACAGGTCTCCATCACAGACACTAACCATGTGTTGTAGTACATGTTGCATACATGTCAACTGGATCACCTCATTGGCCATTTGCAGGAGGCACCCAGAGGATTGGCTGATGCATGTCACTCTCACCCTGAGGGTCACCACACTGGTGTCTGTCAATATACTGCCTGCTGGCACATGGCAGGTGGCATGATACCACTGTACATACATCCCCTACACAACCCATCTCTCCATGGACAATAGCCAGGTACACACATATGACCACCTGCAGTGATGCACCCCAGTACTGACACGTGTATGTATACACTATGGAGGATAGCAGTGTCTGTGTGTTAGTACACCCATAGTTGGGAATACCACGAGGACCTTCACAACCACCGCAACACCCATAGCCATAGTCAAATGTGCCTTCTGCTGTTTCGAACATTATATGTAGCCTGTTATGCTCCTCTCCCTAACGGCAACATGAGCATTGCCATACCAGCACAACAGTGTTGTACAAATGGGTCGATAGGCATGGGATACCCATTGAGTTCTGCCAAGTGTGTGTATGTGTGCATGTCTGTATATCTGTAGGATACAACATTCTGAGGCCACATACTGGTATTACAATACGCATTGCCACACAGTAGTGGGGATAGTGTTGTTGCTGCCCATAGGTGAGACATGACAATGCAACACCCTACTATGCCTGCGGCATGTGCATTAGATGCATATCCCTATAGTATCACTGTTGAGATATACAATGGCCTGTATCACAGTAGTGGGCAATGTGTGATGGTGGGTATGTCAGAGTGTCATC
Source organism: Protopterus annectens (assembly GCF_019279795.1). Taxonomy (NCBI): domain Eukaryota; kingdom Metazoa; phylum Chordata; order Ceratodontiformes; family Protopteridae; genus Protopterus; species Protopterus annectens. The sequence continues at coordinate 580,638,970 of NC_056727.1, read as the reverse complement.
ATGGGTTCCAGTGAGTACAATATCCACTGTGGGATGCCGGTGCTGTGTACACTGTCATTACACCATGGTATACCTGGTATATGTCCCATGTACCACTTTATGGTGACCACTGTCACCATCAACCATACAGGTAACTGTTACCGCAATCCAGCCCAGTTATGCACGTGCTGTGTGCAGCCTACCTGTAACACATTGGACACACGGACAAGTTATTTAGCACTGATAGGCCCAGGTCTCTCAGTTGTGTGTCTGCCTGTTATGTGTCTGTTAATGTGTATATGATGGTATGTCACACTATGTATTGTCCATATACAGCCATTGCATCCCCTATTACTATACTGTACATGTGTGGGGATGTTCTGCATGTAACATGTAACCTGGTACACACGTCACCTGAAACGCTGTGTGGTGTGTGCAATGAAAGCCACACAGGTCAGTAGCACTACATACCTAGGTAGGGGTTTAGTCCCAGTGTTGCCAAGTAAGAGTGTGCATGTATGTGGACGGGTCTACATCAGGTTGCTGATTATGCATGTCCCAGTGAGTCACCTGTCCATGTGGCACAGGCAATAACTGTTATACAAACCTGTGACATATGTTCAACTGTACCCCAGATATGTCACAGCCATGGTATCACCACTGTGCCATTTTCCTTGTGGAATATGAATGCAGACCATCCTCTTGCTGACATATGTACACCTACAACACAAATGGATAACATTATGGAGACCACAATCACCTAGTGTTACTAACAGCTATAATGCATCATTGCTGGAGAGCTGCACTACCTGACATGTATGCATTAAACATCACTCCTGACAACATGTTACACTGCAGTACATTGGTACACTGTAGTACAGTCACTGTGCGTGCATCAGAACCATATTAGCCTGTCCCTGCATTGATGTTATGGATGACAGGGATGTGGCACATGTATCATCATATGCACTGGGTGTGTTGTTGGTTTGCCAGAGACCGAGGGTGGGCCATATATTTGACACCATGTGTGTGGGTAAGGGGTGTAATTAGTTGAACAGAGCCTGGTGATGTGGTGTGTGTAGGTATGGGGTTGCCCTAGGTGTGTTCGTATAGTGTGTGGGTATGTATGCACACAGTTCTGCCATGTGGCTGCCCTATACAGGTGTTTTTTGGACATCTTCAGTCCATACCTGGCAGGGTGTGCAGTTCACTGCCTCCAGCTATCAACATGTGGACTGTGCCTGACAGGGGTTCCATGGGCACATCCAGGTACAGGCCTTGATGTGCTACTCTCCCATGATGATGACAGATGTCTGCTGGAATCAGGTCCCTCCTGGGACTGGCCAGGGCCATGTGCACATGGCCTGCTGTGGTGTGGTGTGGACAGCACCCTCCTGCAGTGCTGGGGCTGGTATTGCCACTATGGGAGCACCTTGGTGTCCCAGCACATCCACGTTGACCACCAGCTGTTGATATTGCTGGCCTACGTCCATGCGACCATCGCTGCACTCTCACCACATGTTCAAGCACGGACAAACCATAGTTGATGAGGCCCAACATCTCACCAAACCATCTATCCATGACCTTGGTATGAGCATGAAGGGCACCAGACAGTTCATGGAAGTCGTCGCTTGCAGATGTGAGAGCAGCCCTCTGCAGCCTTAGGCTCTGTCTGGCATACAGTTCCATATGTGCCTGCACCTCCATGACAGTCTGAAATATGCGCCTGGTTGTACCAGTTGTGGCACTTCTGCCAGGGGCATGATGACCACTGGCCCTATCACGAGCACCCTGCTACATCTGCCTATGTGGTGCCCTGACGGACATTTGGCTATACCTGCTGTGTCCAGACACAGTAGGCATGGATACCACACTCTCCTGTGCACTGCCACCAACCGCCAACTGTCCATCTGCTATGGCCACTGGTGATGGGGTATTTATAGGCACTGAAACTGTGTGGGGTTGGGGTGGCTAAGAGGGGATGTCAAATGAGAGTGCAGTTTCGGCCCCTGAAAACCCCTCCTGTGCCTCAGCAGTAATATCATCATCTTTGGTGTCTGTATGGACACCAAAATCAGATTGCATGCAGGAGGGATTCTGACCTACCTCGCCACCTGAGGGGGAAACAGGAAATGCACTTTAAGACATGTACAGCACTACATAACAGTACACACACACACACACACACACACACACACACACACACACATTCCACCATAATACCTACGTGTCCCTGATTTTACAGACAGCCCCACATTTATTCACATAAGTTCCCCATCCTGCATCTCACTTGGTAACATTCACTCATTAATACCACACATTAATGTATAGGTTAGTACTAGGCTAACTGCCCTTGCAAGCCATTTTAAGCCTAGCCAATTATCCCTTGTGAGACTCAAGCCCTGTACCTTTTGTTTGTAAGGCAATCACCTTAACCATTAGGCCACCCTCCCTCATTCCTCTAAATGCCTAGATGAGAGATCACAACACAACACCTGTTACTACATTACCTCCTTGACCTGAGTGGAGTAGGTTTTACATGGCCTCACTGCTGTCATTCAGTGTTCACCCTGTGTATGTCCGGACATAGTGACCATGGCCCCTATATGTTAGGGGCTACTACGTTGATGCCTTAATGTCATGCACTGGAGTGTCATGTGTATGTATTGCTCAGTACATGCCAGATCTGCTGCTCAATTAACCTATCATGTGACAACTGTAATATATGGATACACTCCCTGGTGTTGTCTAGTAAGTCCCCAATGCATCTGTAGTGATGTATACATGGGTTGTCATTTACCTTTCTGTTGATTGCAAAATTAAGGGTGTACCTGGTGTCTACCTTCCCTCCCAATGCTTGTTCCATGCTACAGACCTTATTATACTATCAGCTGTCCTGTGATTATATATCAGACAAGTATGCCATGTGTCAGTCCATGTCCATGTACTGCACAATCCCAAAGGGAAGTACTGCCGTATGAACAACCCCACAATCACATATGTACATACATGGACACCCACACAAACACACACACATCCTACATGCATCACCCCCCCTCCACTCCACCAGATTGCACTTACAGACAAAGTAACCCCCCCAACTCCCCTCCCCACACACAGGTGAGGTTGCACAAAGATAGTACGCACAGTCCTCCCATTACCCATCTGTCAACATGCATAACATATGGTACTCAACATCATGCAGTACAGCTATAGTCAATCCATGCTAGCAACAGTATACATGTGTGTGATGCATGGACTGTTAGTAGGTGATGCCCCTTCTCTTGGGAAAAACTGCACCCATATACACAGTATTGCTGTGCGCCTGTTCTGCACCCTGCCATGTACTGTGCACCAAACCTCACAGGTGTTCAACCCATTGCCGAATGTGTAGTACTGTGTCAGTTATGTCTGCTGTAATGCTCACAGTCCCTATGTTTTTCAGCGACACATACCTGGGATGATATGTGGACAGATGTCATTTGTGAATGCCTGATGTCTGGTTTACAGATCTCAATATCAGCGATGCATGTATGACCAATCCAATACTATGACACTGACAACCGTCAGACCATACCATGGCTATGGGGAGTGTACACACCCTTATTGATATGACGCACTCTTCCTTGATCTGCCATGGAACCACATCACCGCATATATTAACAGTATATGAGCCTGATATGTGACTTATGGCCTCTACATTCACATGCAGTGTCTAGGAAATGTGTTAGGTGTGCAGATGCTGACCACAATGCATACACTTTGTGGGTGCATATGTGTGCACGCCCTTATCATGATGGTTTGTTGCACCTATTGTTATGTGTACTACAGCAGTCACTATTCCTGGCAAGGGTATGTAAGCATGGGCCATCTGCATTTGCCAGTGTATGGTCAGTCTGCCCTACACATGTCCCCCAACTCTGCATGATTGCAAGTTCTACTCATGTGCACATCCCTTGGTGTTCACTCACTACCATCACTATTGCTGTGGGGGTCCTGAACCTGACTGTGTGCAGATACAGCCATGCTTAGTATCCTTAGGATCCCTGCTGCAGTGCACTGGTGTGTCATGCTGACACACCCTCAACACCTTCCACCTTTTTGCAGATGCTTGGCAAGTATGTCCTACACATGTGTGTCAGTTTGCAGTGTCCCATACACTAAACATCACGTGGTACAGCCTAGTCCCAGCTAATAATGTGGACCATATTAATATGTTATGCCATTATGTAGATCTGTAACAGTTGCCATTGTAATACTGGTATATACACTGTGGTTGCACTGTATAAGGGTGATGTTTCACACATGTTCCTACTGCTGGCCATATGTCCCACCATTATGTTCATCCCTGTGGACACATTTCACAATGACAGGATGTTAGTTATCTTGCAGGTGTCTGACATACCCTTCCGATACCCCATCATGGTCACCACTGTGATGCTGTGCATTTAACAGCAACAATACGTGAACATGTACAGCATGCATTATGGGTAGGTGTGTTCGATGTGTGCATGGAATATACCATAGTCATTATATGCCGGTGTATTGGCAAGCATAAACATAAACCATACTCACCAGCTACAGGCTGCTGCCTTGGTGGTATACCAGAAGGACCTACATAAGAGTGTGAGAGATGCGATGTTAGTGGCCACAGCTGTGGTATTAATACAGGGTGGATGCAGCATTACAGTACATCAATATTACAAGTCCACAATACTACCACTTATGCACATATGTTTATTACTACTATGCAGCAACAAACTATATATATGACATGTCAGATATGCATGATCTACCTGTACAGATGAGGATGCATAAGCAACAGTAGTCTACTGATGTACCCTGTGGCCTTACCTGCACCTTCCTCAGCAGGTGTGTGGGTAGCACCCACCGCCACAGTGGTCTCTATCAGTTATTGGGTGTGCAGGCTGGCAGGTGCCACGATGCTGGCAAGGAGCTCCTCAATATGTGTCGGGGATGGATGGCATGACTCCCCCCTTGTTACAAGGTGATCCCCCCTGGACTGCAGCAGCAGCACACCAACGGGCATTGCAAAGCAGGTCAGAACAATTATGCCGGACCTGCTCATAACTGCTGTTATGCAGGCCGACATCATTGACCGTGTGGACTAGATCATTCCACAGGGTGGTCTGCTCCTGCTGCTCATGGGTGGCCCTTCCAAACAGGATAGTGCTGGATTAGGTGGTTCAACACAACCTCATTTTGTGCCGCTGAATATGTGGGTATCTGGCCATGGGACATCTTGCCTGAAAGACATAAAGATGGAAACAGGTCTGAGAAACTCATACAGCAAGATTACCATAGTTATTAATACACATCTCTGTTTTCCCCACCCGCCATATCAGTGTCAACAAATTGTTCACACAACTCAATAGGTATGGCTACAACTTACCTACCAGTGGGACATATATTTTATTGTACCATACTTTATGCTATGTGTTTGTAGCCATGTTCCCTGTGTGGACACTATCATTGCTGGCCTGTTAAGGACTATTTCAACTGCATGCAATTGTCAGGGCCACTATGGTTCCATATATGCATGTGGTATGCTTGCTATGTGATTGCGCTATGTGAATGCTGCACATCTGTCATTCTGTGTTATTGGGGATATCTATGCATGCTGTTGGACATGTTCTGGGATTGTGTAGACTTTTACTACCCACATATGTTCTATAACAGTGACACAATAGCATGTTTATGGAATACTTGCCCACAGAACCACCTCTCCAGCCTCATTGGCCATGATACCAGGCCACATCACATGTGGTACCCACCCTAGGGCCTCTTCATCTACTGGTCTAGCACTACCTTCAGGTGAAACTACCTCAGCAGATGCTGTCCCCCACAGGGGCACATGCAGACATGATATTGTCACCCGAGGTCAGGACCAGGGTCTGTTCCATAGGGTGCTCCACAGACACTTGTGGGATGTGCAACAGCACCTTGAGGCACCCAGTACACATTCACAGGGTCCACATGCTCCTCCTGCTCAGCCTCCAGGCCAGGCACATTCAGGGCCATGGACTGCTGTTGTGAGTAGCAATGGCTGGGAGCCTTATTCCCATTATTTCCCTATGGTGGACCATGGGACTTCTACATTGCAGACCACACACACCATCCAGGGTGTTTACCCACCGCATGTGTCATATACCACCTCTGCAGGCTGTCCTCTATATCTACCAACCCGAACCACCTCCACAAATATCCCTGCCATTTTTCCCCATATTCCCATTCCCTACTTCACAGACAAGGGCAATGTGGTCCCAGCAAGTGGTTCACATGTGACATACCCATCCATGTTGCACACACTTACAGCTGTATATATCTATGTGTATTGCTATGTGTGCTGTTCCCTCACACATACCATGCAGCACTGTGGTGGTAATATAGGGGACATATATTTACATACATATATGTGTGTGTGTGTTTGTTTATATGTAGACATGCTCATATATATATATATATATATATATATATATATATATATATATATATATATATGTGTGTGTGTGTGTAGTTATATATTATGTTGTATATATGTGTTTTTATATTTATATATATATATATATATATATATATATATATATGTCTACATATGGGTATCTGTATATCTGTAAACATACATATAGATATATATATATATATATATATATATATATATATATATATATATATATATATATATATGTATGTGTGTGTGTGTGTGTGTGTGTGTGTGTGTGTGTGTGTGTGTGTGTGTGTGTATGTGCACATATACATATACATATCTATATATGGGGTACATTCAGACATCAGGTCCACAATGTCTAGCTATCCTTCCTGCACAGCTACACTGTTCTGCCTTACTACAACACAGACAGGTGCCACATATGGACACAGCCAAACATTAGGGGGGTATATATAGGGCCAGATTGCAGGTGAGCCTATTACAGACCTATGGCATTTTAGCATGCTACAATACATGTTATCCTGAGTGTCCTGCAAGTGGTGGACTCTGGAACTCACATGTCCTTCATTATGGCATTACTTCCACCACCAGCTATTGGCCACAGTAATATACATCCTTTCCATTACACAACACACACTATATTGGCTTACATCTTGTGAGTTGGTGCTGCACTGCACAGTTGATGGGTATGGCCCACTCCCCACAGGGACAGACTCTAATGTCCATAGCAGTTATTCAGCTAACTATCATTACAACAGCAACACCTGACGGCACATATATATCATTTCACTTCATCTACCCCAGTATTATGGACCAAGTACTACAGTCAATTACATGCATATATACTTCACATACCTGTTGTGGGGATGAGGTCTGTTGCAGATAGTGTCCTTGTAGGAGTCTTTTTTCTCTCCTTAGCTATGGCCTTAGCCTGCTTCCTTTGTTTCTGTTTTTAGTTTGGTTGTGGTTCTGGGTTTGGTTCTAGATCTGTTTTCTGTTTTCTCCCTCTCTCTCTCTCTCCAGTAAATGGATTGAGCTGCTTGGAATAGATTGCAGCATGGCTTTTGTGGGTGATGCACATGATCAGGTGATGGCCTGTGCACCAATCAGCGTCCTCCACTTGCTTCCTGCATGCAGCATGCTGTGTAGTACTTCCAATTACCACTGTCATGGTAATCCACTGCTATAAATCCCTACATCATGTGGGCGTGCTCCGTTTACCTTTCCTGTATGGTGGGCATCCTTCCTGTGTGTGGGCAGCAGTGTTACAGACAGCAGGTAGCAATACCTCTTACAAGAGAACTTGCACACTCAAGCCAGCTACATGTTTGTATGATGTTCCAGAACTACAAACAGAGTGTGAGTACTGTTGTTGTATGCATTGTATAGCATCAGTGTTACAGGGTTTGTGTGCATACTTGTTTAGCATGGAATGCAGTCTGTCTACATAGCTCTCAACTGTGTGCCTATCCACATGATGGCCCGAGGTGCACATGTTATGTTTTGCCTGTCCACCACACAGGTCTTGTGTCAGATATATCACTGGTTGTGTATGTATTGAGTGCTATCAGTACATGGATACATCCATTTGTGTTTCTGACATCATGTTCCTGACTAAGGGTATATTGCAGACTATCCTGTAATACCAGTGACTTGCTTAGTGTATGACAACACTATGTCACATATGGGCCTGTGTTCCAGCCTCTGTCCTCCACCTACATACTAGGCTTTGTCCATATGACATACTGTCAGCGGTTGTTATGTAGTGGGCTTTGAGTACGTCATGCTGCCATTCCTGACATAATTCTACTGCTGTTGTGGCCTCCACATATATTGTGGGGTTGGGTTCATATATGTGTGGGTTTCATCTGCACAATACATGTGTGCCCTTATGCAGTCCAGATGTCAGTGTATGTAACAGTGGTATACGCCCCTGTTTGTCAGTCTATGGGGGGATGCACCATACCTAACCTAGGTTTTAGATCTTTTGAGGGGTATCAAGGGTAAGCTGCTTTAAGGTATCTGGATGTACATTACCATACAATTCACCTTGGGTAAATGCAGGTCTACTGCTTCCTGCCATACAGACTGTTCATTTTGTCAGTGTGATTGTTTTGGTTTCAGTTTTGCCTTGTTATGAAGCGGATACATCCCATTGTGTCAACTGAAGTCTTTAACCCCTAGGGATTGTGTACAGAGTGTAGATAGAGGCTGCTGGACTATACATCTGCATTACTTACTGTTGATTGATTGTTGTCTTGTGGCCCAGTCTGTTTTCGTTTTCCCTCTCTCTCTCCAGTAAATGGATTGAGCTGTTTGAATAGATTGCAGCATGGCTTTTTGTGGGTGATGCACATGATCAGGTGATGGCCTGTGCACCAATCAGCGTCCTCCACTTGCTTCCTGCATGCAGCATGCTGTGTAGTACTTCCAATTACCACTGTCATGGTAATCCACTGCTATAAATCCCTCACATCATGTGGGCGTGTCTGCTTACCTTTCCTGTATGGTGGGCATCCTTCCTGTGTGTGGGCAGCAGTGTTAGAGACAGCAGGTAGCAATACCTCTTACAAGAGAACTTGCACACTCAAGCCAGCTACATGTTTGTATGATGTTCCAGAACCACAAACAGAGTGTGAGTACTGTTGTTGTATGCATTGTATAGCATCAGTGTTACAGGGTTTGTGTGCATACTTGTTTAGCATGGAATGCAGTCTGTCTACATAGCTCTCAACTGTGTGCCTATCCACATGATGGCCCGAGGTGCACATGTTATGTTTTGCCTGTCCACCACACAGGTCTTGTGTCAGATATATCACTGGTTGTGTATGTATTGAGTGCTATCAGTACATGGATACATCCATTTGTGTTTCTGACATCATGTTCCTGACTAAGGGTATATTGCAGACTATCCTGTAATACCAGTGACTTGCTTAGTGTATGACAACACTATGTCACATATGGGCCTGTGTTCCAGCCTCTGTCCTCCACCTACATACTAGGCTTTGTCCATATGACATACTGTCAGCGGTTGTTATGTAGTGGGCTTTGAGTACGTCATGCTGCCATTCCTGACATAATTCTACTGCTGTTGTGGCCTCCACATATATTGTGGGGTTGGGTTCATATATGTGTGGGTTTCATCTGCACAATACATGTGTGCCCTTATGCAGTCCAGATGTCAGTGTATGTAACAGTGGTATACGCCCCT